>NC_134837.1:28085246-28210858 GCF_004210375.1 Tachypleus tridentatus | reverse complement strand
TGGTGTAAAGAATATCAAATTATTTAGTTTCTGATATGGCACTACCCCCCCCCCAAGAAAATTAACCTTTTACATTTTGTGTTGCTCTTTGTGTGCAACATTTTTTATAACACATGCCAGAAGCCTTCTGCATCCCCCTATTGGAACCAAAGATTATAATGTGTATCTCATGAAAACCACAGAGTTTGCTTGTGAGGTATACAGGTATTTCTGTCCACAGTACAGTGAACAATCTCAGTAAGTCTTGAAGAATTAGGAAGAATTAACATTTACAAAAGAAAACCCAGTAAACAGTGTTAATATAATTTTATTAAAATCTAAAATGTCGATTTAAATGATAAAATGCAACTTGTCTGTAAAAAACAGATTTAACACCAACTTTAAAACTTATAACATGTTTCTACTAATTCAGGTTTTTGGTTTAACAGTCTTATAAAGTTAACCATAACCATCCCAAAAGTACTATTTTATTCCACTTAAAAACATCATTCCAAGTGTACAGTTACAGTTGTATCACAGGGACCCAGATTATTCATTTTCTTTGTGATTGAAAGCTTGTTGATGTTTTGGTGTCACAGAATACTGTGACTAATCTTGATAAAGTACAGCCAGTTATTATTTTCCCTAAATACACGTTGCATTGTAGTCTTAGTTTATTTCTTTATAATGAGTTATTACATTATGTCAAAACAATTGTACCTTGAATATTTTCTGTTTTCTGTGGAGTTATCTTTTCTACATCTATTGTGTTAATCCTTTTGTTGAAGAGTTGTGTCTATATCTGTGGTGTTGTAAGTATCATGCAGCTCTTCAGATCAAATCACGTTTTTAGTGGACGAGTATTTCATTTAACAAATTTGCCATCAGTTAAATTATTATTTTACATACATGAACACTAAGATATATGAGATATTGTGGAGTAATTCAGAGAGTCCTGTTTAGTATTTCACCAGGTTTATTTGTTCAAGGTTTGTCTCCATTACTATGCATCCTGCAGAACATGATGAAGGATTCTATCTTGGTAATTTCTATCATGTGGTAGCAGTAACATAGAGGGTAAAGTGACTATAATTTTACAGGAAAAGCTTAATTTGATCAGTGAATCATTTAATCAAATTTAGATTTTCTCTTGGTAGCTTAGGTTGGTTTATGGGGTTTATATGCACAAAGCAACAGGACTATTTGCATCTGGCTAGGTTAAGCCCATAAACTTTTGACCTTTATTTCACCAATCAGAATATTGAATGAAAAGAAAGAGTATATCCTGAATAAAACTATGTGTGTTAAAAAATGTTTAAGTTAATGGTGTGGAGTGAAACTGAAACAGGAGTATTTAATAATTATTTACTTGTTTTGTAGTACATTCATATCAGCTGGGCAGTAAATTGTGGCAAAACTTTCTTCTGAGTTACATGAATCCACTTACCATTGAGATTTGGATAATTTGGTTAAAAATTGTTCAAGTTTTAAATGTTATTTGCTATAGCAGGTTGTACATACTGTATGTGGATGTATATATGGGCTACTAGAATTTACCATCCGTTCTTCCTGCAACGTGCAGTATACTTACTGAGTTTGATTATGGATTTCTTTGCAGCCTGTTCCCCCTTTTTTGCTATTGTTGATAGGATTTGTGTTTTTATTGTACAGTGCTAATTGTTTTATGTGCATACAACTGTTTATTACTATATTTTCTAGATCTACGATGCAGTACTACTCCAAGCAACCAGAAGATGATCACACTAAGGCTGGATTTGGTTTGGACACTTCTGCAGAAGATAAGGACCTTCTGGATATTTATCAGCATACTTTTGATGATGAACTAGTTGATTATGAATTAATTCTTTCTCTACTTCATAAGATTCACTCTAGCCAAGAGGAAGGTATTAATTTTTGATGTATACATTTGTGTTGGATACTTCTCGTATTCTTAGTCATTATATTTCATGATGATAAGAAAACCCACTTGCAGAGAAAATTATATATTTAAAAATGGCTGGTATGGGTAGAGAAGGCACTAATAGAAGAGCGAACAACTTTTTGACCTTTTTCAGCCATCGTCAGGTTCACAAAGAAAGAAAGGGTTACTGACCGGAAGCTGACCACATGTTTGACGGAGATTGTATAATTGAGTGAAGGAGTGTAGAGGGTGTGCTTAGATGATGGATATATTTATTAATACAGGTATAAAGGTGTTCCTTTGTATTGGTTTATTTTGGGCTTGAGTTGTTGTATAAGTAAGGCTTCTTTAATTTTGCATTTGTTTATGTTTGTTTCTATATTTAGTATTTGGGTGTTTTCTATGGTTATGTTGTGTTTATTTGATTTGCAGTGTTTGAAAATGTGTGAAGGTGACTTTTTGTGTTCTTTGTGTATGGTTTCCATTTTTTTACTTGTTTTTCCAATATAGATACACAAATTAAATCAAGCATCCACCGAAAAATTACCCATACTGGACTATACATTTCTTGGGACTCAGCACATGAAACAAAACAAAAACTCAACAAACTAAGAAACCAAACAAATAGTCATAAAATTATGCTCACCAGATAAAATTAATGACAAATTAGACAAAATAAAACAATACTTTATCAACATCAACAGATTTCATCCACAAACCATAGAAAACATTATATGCACACACTTAGACAAAAAGCAAAATCAACTAACAAAAGTAAATATATCCCACGAATTAAAAAATCATGAAACCATGTACTGCTGCATATCATATATTCCTGACATCAGTAGAAAAATAACCAATATTTGGCAAAAACTAGTAACAAAATATAACATTCCAGTTAATACCAAATTTATTCAAAAACCAGGCACAAAACTGAGGTCTATACTATGTAAAAGCTACACTGACAAACACCACATCATCATTATTTACAAAATACAATGTGCTAACTGCCAAGACTTCTATATTGGAGAAACAAGTAGAAAAATGGAAACCAGATTCAAAGAACACAAAAAGTCACCTTCACATGTTCTCGAACACTGCAAATCAAATAAGCATAATATAACCATAAAAAACACCCAAATACTAAATAAAGAAACAAACATAAACAAACGCAAATTAAAGAAGCCTTACTTATACAACAACTCAAGCCCAAAATATACCAATACAAAGAACACCTTTATAAATATAATCAAACATCTAAACAAGCCCTCTACATCCTACACTCAGTTACACAACCCCCTTCAAATATGTGATCAGCTATCGGTCAGTTACCTCTTTTCTTTGTGAACCTGACAATGACTGAAGAAGGTCAAAACGTTGTTCTCTCTTCTATTAGTGCTTTCTCTACCCATACCAGCCATTTTTAAATCACAAAAAAAGAAATCACAGTCTGTAGCAAGTTTTTACATAGATACTGTGAAAGATCTCAGGTTTAACTTGAGTAATGTAGGTAAAAGTGGTAAGGTTATTATCATCTTGTAACATATGAGAGATACAGGATTAGTTAGCTTTATGATTGTTATGAGAAGTAGAATTGGTAAGCTTAGTAACAGCTAAGATAAAGAATCAATTCACTTGTAATAGAGTAGATGTTTATTTAGTTAGTCATTCTCTTCACTAAGTTGTGGCAGAATATGAGGTTGCTGCCTGTCCTTAAGCTATAAATGTTTAGAGAATTCAATTAGGCTAATAAATAAAAATGTAGTAGAAACATGCACTGAGCAAACTTGTTCAAGAAAGATAGAATTGAATTTAAACCTAACATTACTTTCTCCCGTTGTGTATATATTTTGGGTGAAACTATTGGATGATTTGTATGTGTTCATTTTATTATTTTCTAATATTCATGTTTAAAAATTATAATGTGAAAGGTATCATACCCCTTTTACAACATTAGTATAATTCTTTATAAAACAGTTCTTCTCAGTTAGTCTTATTCAGTGGTTCTCATCCAGGGGTGCGAAATAGCGTTCCAGGGGGTATGAGATGACATTTCAATTTTTTTTTGTTTATATTAAGGGTACTGTCCTATATATTCATAAATTACGTTCAATTTGTATTTCTTATTTTTCTTGTTACAGACGTAGCTTTTTATCTTGTTACGATAAACTATCGTTTCTACCGTTACTGGCGCAGACCGAAGTCTTATTGTACAACTGTATACAAACAACACATGAAACATAAACGTGACCTAAATACTCGGCACAGCTAATTAGGTTACATTTGTGAACGTCGTCTTAAAGTGTCTATTATTTATTTATGTTATGTATTCATGTGATCGTGACTCGAGAAACTTCCAGAAGTATCTAGAATTAATCGATGATGTCATGTGACATATATTCGAGAATGTTCTAGAAAGTTTTGCAGAGTATATAAACCCATGCGTGATGCTATGGTTGTCAGTGCATTGTTGATTCTGTGTTTGTGCAAAAAACTTCATTATGTCAAAGAAAAGGAAATGGAATGATGATTATGTGAAGTTTGGTTGCACTTGCATCTGAACAACTGAGGATCTACAAAAAACCCCAGTGCATGCTTTGTGATGCTGTCCTTTCAAATGCAAATTTGAAGCCATTTAAGCTGCAGGAACACTTCAACAACTGGCATGGTGGAGCAGCTGTTGCAGGCCATGATGTCGAATTGTTGAAAGGTAGAAGGGCCTGCTTTGATTCTCGAGCAACCCTTTCAAAATTAGGTTTTATATTTGCTGACAAACCACTGCTGATGGCTTCATACCACGTGGCGTATAAAGTAGTCAAATCAAAGAAGCTCCATACAATTGCAAAAGAGGTGATTAAAATCGTGTGCATTAGAAATGGCAACAATTTTTTTGGGAAAAGAAGCCTCAAACAAGCTTCAATGAGTGCCATTATCAAATAATGTTATTCAAAACCAAATTGGTGATTTGAGTTTGGACATTTTGGACCATGTTATTGCAGATATCAGGGCTAGTCCCTTGAAAATTCTCTCCAATTGGATGAAACAACTGATGTTGCAAATTGCAGTCAACTCATTGCACTAGTCAGGTATGTTCATTATGGTGCCATAATGGAAGATTTCCTGTTCTGTGAAGATCTGAAAACAACACAAAAGGGAAAGATGTCTTCCAGTGTGTGAAGGACTTCTTTGTGAAATAAAATTTAGATATCCAAATTATTGGTTCTGTGTGTACTGACTGTGCCCCTGCTATGCTAGGAAATAAATCAGGATTTTTTGCACTGATGAAACAAGAGATTCTGCACTTGCAAGGTACTTACTGTTTTCTTTATCGACATGCTTTGGCATCAAAAACATTGCCTCTAAAGTTGAAAAAGGTCCTTGACACTTCTGTGAAGATCCATCAACTGGATTAGGGGTCGCACTCTGACCCACTGCTTCTTCAAGTTGCTTTGTGAAGATGTTGGAAGTGAGCATTCAGTTTTGCTTTTCCACAAAGAAGTCTGCTGGATGTCACGTGGGAGAGCTTTAACACCCTTCTTTGAACTGCGAGAAGAAGACAAAACTTTTCTGAAGGAATGTGACTATGATCTTCCTGGACAAATAGAATCACATGAATTCAACCAAATGCTAGCCTATTTGAGTGATATTTTCACTCGTATGAATGACCTGAGTGTATCTCTTCAAGGGAAAAACATAAACATATTAAAATGCTGCAAAAAGTTAAATGTTTTCAAAGAAAAGTTACATCTTTTAAAAGAGGGACTCTTTCAAATTTTCAATCACTCAAAGAAATGGTAGGTGAGGATGAGTCCCTAATTCCATGTGTGTGTGAAGAAATTGTGGATCATTTGGAAATACTATCAAAGTCATTTGATGGATATTTTGGAGGAGAACTGAAAACTGAAGAATGGGTTATGAATCCATACTCCTTCAGTTTGGATAATGTGTCGGATGATGAAGAACTGAAGGAAGATCTTATTGAACTGTGCACAAATCAAGTTCTTGAAATGCAGTTTGAAAGCAAAATTTTGGAACAATATTGGTGTTTGGCAATGGACATATTTCCAAGACTTTGTGAAAGAGCACTAAATGTGCTCATCCTATTCGTGGCGACATACTTATGAGAGTTTGGATTTAGTGCCCTTTTGTCAATCAAGACAAAATCTAGAAATTGCTTGGGTGCACAGGCAGACTTGTGGATTGCTATCTGCAACAAAGTGCCACACTTTGAAAAACTTGTAAGAAATAAACATGAACAAAAGAGTCATTAAATTTAAATTGGCTTATGAACATTTGAACATTTCAAATTCAAAGAAATTTCATTTCATGCATGGATGAAAATTTATTTTTTGTAGGCCATGTAGGGTTTATGCAACTTTTAGTTTGTTGTAATATTTTTTCTTTTCCAAATGTTTAGTTTTTGTTTATATATCATTAAAAACTATAAAAATTTGTTTTGGCCACCTTCACCTTTATTCTTAAATAAATAATTACTGTGAGGGGTGCGAGAACATATTAAAATGTTTTAGGGGTGCAGGGCATAAAAAAGGTTGGGAACTACTGGTCTAGTTAATAGGCTTAACCCTTTCGGCGTGGTTGATGACCTCAGTCGACTTGAAGGCTCAGTGCAGCAGGCAACCTTCCTCTTTCCTGTTATTCTTATGTATTAAATTTAACATATATATTATTGGGTACAATCACTGAATATTTCAGGGACTTTTGTTAAGTTATTGCCGAGATATCATGCTTTTAGTACTGATACCGTAATTAGTTGAAGTATCAAACACATATATTCAGTGCCATGCCAAACATTAAAAGTTGTTATTCAGTGCCAAAAGGGTTAAAACTCATAATAATAGTTTTAAGATTAAAAACAACATGTAAGCCTATAGCTCTAAGCATAATAAAATAAGATCTGCCTAGTACATACGCTTTATGCTAATGTTATGTCTAGATCAGTGATTACATTACTAAGTAAGATAAAGAATAGAGTAAAATTGTTGTGTTTGAATGCAGTACAAATAAGGGTTGGTGGCTTTTTACTTTGCTTATATTGCTGTGCATTTTAGTACA
This sequence comes from Tachypleus tridentatus, assembly GCF_004210375.1. NCBI lineage: Eukaryota > Metazoa > Arthropoda > Merostomata > Xiphosura > Limulidae > Tachypleus > Tachypleus tridentatus. The sequence goes on along the minus strand of NC_134837.1, from coordinate 28,203,885 downwards.
GTTTGTTGTATAAAGATTTATGTGGTTAGATTAGGCTCACAAAAGACACCCTAGCTATGGCTATAACTGTTTTTTAAACGTTGTTTTCATTAAAGAACCAAAATTTGGAGGTATCTAAAATAGTTCCAATTAACTATCTATTTCATATGCTGGAACTTGCCATTTTCATGGCCCCAAATGTGTACAGATTTTGTATTGGTTTATTCTGTAAGATGAACCATCTACTGAGATGCCCATAAATTACACAAAATACTCTCTTTATGCCTTTTGAACTTTACATGACCTAGCAACATAGACTGTGGTAATTTTTCAAAACCTTTTCTTTATCTTTGTCATCACTGTGAAGATTAAATAAATTTGCTTACTTAAATTTACATTCTTAAGATTTACAATCTTAATAAAACATAATTTGTAATATAAAGTAAAGGAAAAATTCCCTCCCCATTACAGTTTTATTAAAGGTAGTAAATTAATATAAAAATCCTTCCAAAATCATTCAGAAGAGTCATTAAGAATACAGTACCCTCAAGGAAGTCTTCTGAGCACCTGTGAGAGGAAGTGACCTGTTTTACTTTCCTCAGAAACAGTTGTATACAACCATGTGAATAACACTGCCTTTTTTTTTTTTAAATTCCTTGATTGGCCTTCTACACTTCTGATTGAAAAGACTACTCAGTAGCTAATGACAGACAGAACCAATTATTTAGGTAATATATTTAAGACTTAGGGTCTAATTATACTTTATGTATAAATTCAATGCTCAAGATAGATTTTACCTGGTAACAGGTATGAGAAATAACATCTGGTTACTTATCAACCATCCTCATGCACTTTATGTGTAAAGTTAGAGGGTGATAGTTGAGATAAAAATTTTATTAGGTTTATAAAGAATCAGAAATAAAGTATCTTGCCTTTTTAACAGTTCTGAGGTAATATTTATTAAACCCTATCAGAAACAAGATATATGTTGTTTACATTTTTATTGTTGTGAGAATACATAAGTGTGATACTTTGTAGTTAGCATAAAAATCTATTTAAGAAAGAGTATTCTTGTTGTGTAATTGAAGAATGGAAACATTTATCCCTTGATAATGATATACTAAATATTAACATGTGTAAGAGTTGGTCAGCTGTCAAGTTTTTTGATGCTCATTGGATGTTTTGGTTTTCCTCTCAGGTGCTATTCTAGTCTTCTTACCAGGATATGATGATATTGTAACAATGAGAGAAAAGATTCTGTCTGATGATAAAAGAATTTCTGATGCAAGCAGGTAAGGCTTTGTAGTACAGGTATTCTGATGTTGCAGATCTATGCTCTTGTGTTTTGTGTAGCCAAGTGGTAGAGACTGTTGGGACATATACTATTTTTTCGAACAAGTTATATGTCATGCTTGAACTAATTTGTATCAACAAGATTAAATGGTTTGGATTAAGAGTCTACAAAGTACAAGAAATTGTCAATGTCAAATTATACTATATATATATATAGTTGACACAGATCACAGGGAAAGCCATATTTTCTTCTGTGTTGAGTTTTCATTATTTGTTCATGCATCAGAAGCCAAGTGGGTTATTAAAACAGTCTTGTTTCAAAGCAAAATACATTAAGTTGTTCAGATAGCAGAGAAATTAAGGCTATTGTTCATATTTTTAAAAATCAGATAGAAAGTAAATCCTTACACATGCTCTGTTTACTTATTTCTTTTGTATTCTCTAAAGCACTTAAGGACCCAAACATTCATATCCTTTATTTCTGCATGTTATTACCAAGCTAGTGAACTTCGACTACAATAGAAATCATTGCATGCATTTGTAGTGGTACAAGTAAAACTAAGTACAAGATAAAACAATGAACAAGATTATTTGTTAGAAAAAATTATGAATTGGTTAGGGCTAAGAATGAAACTGTAACCATTTTTTTGAGTTATAGCAGTGTCCCTTGTATGTATTACAAGTTGTTATTTATCAGTGAGAGCAACACAAGTTTTTATTTAAACTTGGTGCTGGCTATTTAAACATATTTTATGTAATTTCATTTGTTAATAAAAATGTTCCTTAAATCTCACAGTGACAACAATCACAGTTCCTTAGTATGAAGTTATCATTTTAATATTTCTTGTAATAAGATTGTGGCTATGTCTTCTTTATTTTTGCACCTTTATAAGTAGTATAGATTTTTAATTTCTCTGTGTTGTTAAAAGTTAGGATGTAGTCACCTGTGGTAAAATTTGAAATTTCCAGTTTGTTATAGTATGAGGACTTTTATTAATGTGAAAACAAACTAAATGATAACAGCAAAAAGAAAATTGTGAAACTTAGATTTTTGCATATTAATTTATAATATATAATGTGTGTAACTAGTCCAGATTTTTTTTTCTGAAAATGTAAAAGTAATAGATTATTTAGGGCCAGACTTCTAGGAGTCTGTTGAGTGCAGCATCAACTGTTCAAAGAAGGTAAATGCACCTGCTGCACATGAAATGTGCCCACAACTTAAGCTTCCTCCCTACTTCTCACTCGAGTTAACCTTTGGTGAATGTCAAGATCACTTCTGGTTCTTTGTTTAAATGTAAATATAAAACCCATTACAAAACATTTCATTCTGCTTCTAATAATGTAGTTACCGGAGAAGTCATGATTGCAATAAATTATGTACTTGCAGAACTTATGATTATCTTGTTTCTCCTCAATCCTGAAATTTAATTAATTAAAAATATGTTTTATGGCTTATATAGTTTTTACCTTTTGGTTATTTTTAAAAGGTGTGTTACGTATTAAAATTTATTTTGGATGAGCCTTCAATTCATTGTGTTATGTATTGTGATTTAAAATAGCCTAAAACTGAATTAAATTGCAATTTGGATTTAGAAGTTAATTGAATGTCCATGTCCGTATCAAATTTATATTTGCCAACTTTTCTTTCTTAATACATATATTTTAATGTACAAACAACAATACAATTTGTGATAATGGTTATTACAAATAATGATTTATATACAAAAGTTTTACAATCTTACAAACAATATTATGTCTTCTATCTGGTCCAGATTCACTATGAGCAAATTAATTCTGAGTTGATATAGTTACAGTTCACTTAACGGTTAGATAGCTAGTTCTTTGCTAATCACACGTGAGTTTAACGTAAATTTAAACATTTTGTAATGTTTGAAATCTATAAATGTTTCTGTTTAAATATCCATAGTTTCCCAATTAATAAGCATTAATCACAGTTTAGAGTGTACTAACTTTATCAAATCAACAATATATACTGTCTCTCCAAATGCTGCAGTAGCTACCTTTTATAACCATTAGGAGTCATTCTAGAAATTTCAGCAAAAACAACAATACTGGTATTTACATACATGTAATAGCATATTGTTGATTCTTGCATTCAAGAATCTTATACAATTTTAGTGAATAGGTGGGAATTATAAGTTACATACAGTTATAAATATATATTTAAGTGAAACAAATATTGATACTAAAATAACTGTATAATAGTAAATCCATCACAGGTGAATTAGCATTTAATCTGTAATGTTTTTCTTATGATTTGTTTCAGCAGTACCTGAGTGTTTTATAAAAATACAGAACTTAGGTGAAATATGAAACATCTGTTAATAATACCATACTTTTTAAGGAAAACTTACTTGTAGAAAAACTTCTTCATCTTTAAAAGTTGAGTTATATAGATTTGTCACAACTCAAAAGTAGTTTTCTAATTCAAGAATAGGTATTCGAAAGATGCCAAACCAGTATTTATTTATTGGTCCGTAATTAGTTTACTATTTTAAGATTAATGACTTTTTTTTTTGTCTTACGGGAAAGAGCATAGTCTTAAAATTAAAACTTTTACAAAAATGCAAGCAAATGTATTCATTTTGTTTGTTTTAATTACAGATGTAACTTTTTTGTGATACATATGGTTCTTTTGTTTAAATGATAGTTTTGTATATAACTTAATGTAAGATTTTTAATCAGTTTTATTTTATTATATATATCTTCTTTAAAATACGTTACTTTTTATGGTGAAAGATACACTGGTCCTCATGCTAATTGGTTATTTGACATGATTTTCAGGAAAAAATTAGACTTGGACATGATATAAGTAAATGTTTTAAAATTAATGTATTGCATGTTTTAGGTATGTGTTATATACATTACATTCAAGTATGCAGAGCTATGACCAGAAATGTGTGTTCAAACCTGCACCCCCTGGTGTTAGAAAGATTGTGAGTTTTTTTAACCATTTAAGTATTTTTGTGAAAAATAAATTAGCTATTTCTGATTTATTTTGAGTTTATATCTTAGTAAATTTCTTTTCAATAACCTTAAAACACATCTTATAAAGATTACTGTTCTACTTCCTGGTGTTTCAAAGCTGTTACTTGTCATATAAAAATAGCATGTATGATATCAGATGGTGCATGAGGTAATTACAAATTGTAATATCTAAAAGGAACTGTCAAAAATACAAAAATTGAGAAAATTAAATTAATCCAAAAATATTGAAGGTTGAAAAATAGATATAATAATAAAATAAACCCTGAAAAACTGTAAACCTATTTTACAGATGTTTACAAGTTGGAAAACCATAGGGATCAGTTTTTGTCTCTCCTTTTACTTAAACTCCTTTGTTTTCCATTTTCCATTATTTATTATAATTTTTAATTAAATATTTTGTTTGGATTGGTCTTATTTCTTACATTTTTGACTAGTTTTTTTAAAACAATTTTATTAAGAATTTTAAATATTTTGTTCAACTATTGGTATCACAAGTCTTTTTAATATCCTTTTTTAAGTATTTGAGTATTTGTTTTTTGAACTTTCAACAAAATGTGTAAAAACTGGAGTAATTATGTTTTTAACGTGTGTAATGTTTGTTCATTTTATGCAAACTGTTAGAAGTAATATTATTTATTAACACTTGATATTTAAGAACAAATCTTTCTCAAACGTAAGCACTTATCATTTGGTATTATTTAATTTTTTACTTATTGTTTTGGCAAATGTTATTTTAAATACCCAATTGTCTTTGTATTCTTATGTAGATACTTGCAACTAATATTGCAGAAACAAGTATCACAATAAGTGATGTGGTTTTTGTCATTGACAGCGGTAAAGTCAAAGAAGTAAGATGTATTTTTGTGGTTTCATTTGTAAATTCTCTAATTTGTAACTTCAAAAATTCTGTTAATCAAAATAATCATTCCTTATTGAAAATTATAGTGTTCTATGCTACAAATATTCATTTTCTGAACTTTTGTTCTTTGCATATTTTCACAAAAAGTTTCACTGTTTTATTCATAGAAATAAGCTTCTTCAAACAAAGAGATATTTAAAAATACACTTGAGTATATTTCTGACTTTAAAACCATAAGGTAAAAAACTTTTTACTCAAAGATATCTTTCAGGAATGGAAAACTAGCTTAGAACAAATTGAAAATAATTAGAAGATTTAATTAGATCATGCTTAATATTTTAAAAATTTAAAATTGGAAACAAAATTTAAATCTTAAAGCAGTACAAATCCACCTATATTCAGGTGATAAATTGAAATTTAAAAACAGTTATATACAAATGAGAATAAAAAAAAATATTTAATTTATAGAAATCATATGATGCCCTGGTTGGAGTTACAATGTTGAAGTCAGTTTGGGTGTCACAGTCTTCAGCCATTCAGAGACGAGGAAGAGCGGGGCGATGCAGACCAGGTTATTGTTATCACATGTTTAGCCGTACTCGCTTTCAACATCTACAGAGGTTTCAGCTTCCAGAGATACTACGAATGCCAATTCATGAATTGTGTCTTCAGGCAAAACTTCTAGCTCCACCAAATGTTCCAATTGCTGATTTTCTTGCCGTGCTCCTGACCCACCAGCTTTTATTGTAACCAGAAAAGCAGTCACATTATTGAAGGTATCTGTAAATGTTATGTTTATGAAATGCTCCAGAAGGATCCTTTCTTGTGTTTTATTGGGCAGTTATTGATTGAATCTGTTATATCTGTATCTTGAATAAGACAACTACATCAAGCCTTGAGAACCAAAAAATTAATTAAACTCACTTCAGAAATAAAGGAATTCAGTTTTGGTTTTGTTATGAAAGTTTAAAATAAAACTGTAAATTGTTGTGTCCATTCTTAGTAGTATCCTGTACTTGGTACTCAAATTATAGCTAGATGAAGGTCTTACACTAAGTTTCTCACGAAGGTTATCCACAGTTGGCTTACTTGTTTCACTAATTAAGTAATTCATGTATATAAGTTTAATTGTACTAGATCTATTTATATCTATTTAAAAACACTTTAAAACTTTGTGTCACATGATATGTTAAATGCAGCACTGGCTGAATTAGATGTTTATGATGTCAAAGTACTAAGTGTATAGTTTGAAATGAATTAGGTACTCAAATTACTGGTATTGACCAGCTATAATATAAAATAAGAACCTACTATCTTTCTATTTGTTGATGTATGACTTATTTACTGAATCACACAGTGGACCCACTCACTCCTTTCCATTTTTCAAAATGGTTCCTTATATATGCTTACCTGTGTATATGACGTGAATAACCAGTTGAAACTCGTAATGCCCCCCATTGTTATTTTTTCAGCTATTTTCACATGTTAGGATGCTATCTCACTCTCTTGAAACAAGATTTAAAGGTGGTAGGTTCTGTCTCTAGTCTGCTTGAAATTCATATATTTTTTTAACACCAAAATACAAGTTGATTAATTATAATGAAAGTCTAGGGTATTGATATATTAATTATTGAATTTTTGTTTATTCAAATATATATATAAAGTCTGAAAAAATAATTTTGGTTCACATCTTCCACATGTGAAAATTTTTAAGGCTTAGCAAGCTATGTAAAGCAGCAACCAGCTACTAAAGGTCATAACAAGAAGAGATTAGAGATTACTTTACTTCTTCATTTAATCTTCTATATTTTGATAAAAATAAGTTTATCAACTCGTTTTAAATAACGATATTCTATGTACGTATATAGTACGTAGTAACTGAAATATGATTTTATACTACAAAATAGTAGTCCACTAAAGCACAGCCAAGATGGGTCACTTTGTAAAGACTAAAAGCTAATTTTATATTAATGGATATGGTAACATGAATGCACGTGTTCCATGTCATTGTAACTTTTGTACTGTTAGCCAGGCACAGCCAAGAGATAAATACAATAAAAGTAAATTATAATGTTATGTTATTTAAGCAATTTAGTCTACACATTTATGTTTTTTGTACTATAATTTCTAGTCATTCTAGAATGAAAGAACATAATTTATTTCATATTTTTTTATGATGGTTGCAAGGTTGGTCAAATTGACAGACCTCATATAGTTAGGATAGAGAAAATAACAGACAAAATATAAAGTATTACTGAAAACAAATGTTTGAAATGTGTTCAGGAACTTTTGGAGATTACACTAATAATATATGAGATTTTTGGGCTGAAGAATAGTTTTTAATCATAACATAAAACACTTTGCACTCAAACTAATAATGAAACATACTCAATATTTGGACAAATAACTTTTTAGTGAAAATACTTCATTAAAAACTCAGGTTTTTGTGTATAAAAGACTTGCAATGTTTACTAAAAGTCCACTAAATTTTGTGAAAGTACACATACAGCATTAAGAGTATATTATAAATACGTAACATGGAAGTTTGTATATAAACCTGTGTATTTTATACCGAGCCCATAGCAAAAGGGTTAATAAATCTTGTGTTAGTAGTAAGTTTATTCACTTACAAAGGTTAAATACAGGATTTATTTACTGCAGTGGAGAAAGCATAGTTGGTAACTTTTTATTCAAACAAAAATACATCAACACCTTTTAATAGCTTTCAAATGATAACTAAATTCAGTGCTCATAGCATTATGCCATGTTCATGGTTGACCTGGAAAATAATATTTTTAACAATTTACCAAGTTTTACAGAATGTGTAATGATATTCTAATAAATGTTTTTTTGCAATTTTGTGTAGTTGTTACAATTTGGTAGTTTTTTGTTGTGGTTGAAAACTATATAGATTTAAGTGAATAAAACCAATAAAATTTGGATTATGGTTCAAAACTCTGTAAATTAAAACATGTTTATTGTTTAATATCTCATTGTGTACATTTGCTCTCTACAAGTTGTAGACTACAAAATTTATATGTAATTTGACCCAGACTATAGATGCTTTAGACCCATGGGAGCAACTAACAGAGCTTGGTCTTCATCTGTTGGATTTACCCATTGAACCACGACTTGGAAAGATGGTGCTTTATTCTGTTATTTTAAAGTGTCTCGATCCTATCCTCACAATTGTTTGTGTCTTAGCTCATAAAGACCCATGTAAGTATATTCATGTATACATGTTAATGTTTATAAATGTTTTTAAACATCAGATCATTCACAGTAGCCCATTTATGATATCCTGTAAGATCTTTCAAACAGTAGTCCACATATGGTATCACATCAGATTATCCACATAGTATATACTTAGAAACTATGATTTGCTCTATTGTATTATTAATAAGAAAATACATTGGTGTTTTTACGTTAAAGCTATCTTGGTCCTGATGCTAAGGAAACAGTCCATATTTTCCAGAAATAATGTCATATGTGTAACCAAGTTTTTTTATATTGCAAGAACAATGCTTCTGATTGTTAGGTTGAAACATAAAAGTCGTAAGTTGTTTCATATTATTGAATAGCCAATAATATGACATTTAATGCAATACATTTTGTTTGAGCAAAACAAAGTTTATTACTGTATTATACCTCTTTAGAGATATCTTAAATATGTTTAACATATATCATACCTGAGTAATTGGTTTCTTTCCTTTCAGTTTTGTTACCTAACCAGCCTTCTCAGAAAAGAGCTTGTCATGTAGCAAAACAGAAACTTGCAGCAGACACCTTCAGTGACCACATGGTACTACTAAGAGCATTCCAGGTACAGTTACTATCTGGTTCAAATAGTTTATCATGGATGTTGGTTGTAATGGAATGGTTTGCATTACTTATTTTTTGGTTTAGTGAGTTGCATCTTTAGCAGTGTAAGGTAGGAATAATTATTAATTTTTCATTGTTTCAGGCATGGCAGAAGGCCAGGAATGATGGCTATGAGAAAGTTTTCAGTGAAAAGACTTTTATTTCACCTGCCATCATGGAAATGATTGTTGGTATTCGAACCCAGCTTCTCGGTCAGCTCCGAGCTTCCGGGTTTGTAAGAGCACGAGGTGGAGGAGATATAAGAGACTTAAACTCAAACTCTGAGAACTGGGCTGTTGTCAAAGCTGCTTTGTGTGCAGGAATGTACCCGAACCTTATCAGGGTAGATCGTGAAAGGCAGCAGTTGATTACACAGTGAGTTTTACAGTGTGCTTGTGTTCATTACTTTTAATGTGGGTTTTTTAGGGTTTTGTTTATTGACAGCCTTTACACTAGGGTTATAAGTTTTGTAACTTGAAAATGAATTATTTTGGTCACATTTTGTTTAAGTATTTTGAACATAAATTTTTTGTAAATTTCAAGGTTTTCTTGTACTTTAGTGTGATTTTTATATATATATTTATTTAAAACTAACTTTTTAGTATCTGTAGTGTTAACTATGAAACTTTCTCTCTTTTTTTATGATGGGTGCTTGAGCTTACATTTAATTCTGCTTATAAACTATCTACTCAGTAACAGAGAGTATATGATCTAGTTTCAGTCATGTGGAGGTTACATTGTCTTTTCCACTATCAGCAGATAGTGTATAGGACTTCCCATCAGGGTCTTGATGAAGTATATATCTTAGCTTTGAAAATAAATGCTCTTTCCAGTTGAAAAAACGTTGTAAACAACTTTTTAGTTGTTTTTTTCTTTTTAAAAGTTATGAAGAAATGCACAATTTACACTAGAATGCAGTGTGTTGAAAAATATGATAATGGTAATAATTGTGGGTTTACAGAAATGATGGACTAACATTAAGAATGAGTAATGCCAAACAAATTATGAATTTTTTAATGATTCAATACATTATCACAGAAAATATAAAAAAGTCGTACAATACCCTAGTATTTTATAAGTAAGTGCACTGTTTGTGCTTCCGTACATCTGTTTGTCACTTCACAATTAGGAATGACACAAATAACCATCAGGTAGCTTTGTGTGATGTTCAACAAATAAACACAACACTTTTTGAGAGTTTGATTTCCCACCTTGAGCACTTCTGTTATTAACAGCACCATTTCATATTCTTTCTTCAGGATCTTACGTACACTTCCTGCTGAAACATGAAGTATAGCAACAGCTTGTTGCAGTGTGTTTGATCAGCCCAGACATTTAATTTCTTAACACTTACATTGTATTTGAGTCCTAAGAACCACAACTGAATTCACATTATAAAAAATGAGTGTAGTGTGAATATTTCTACTTTTGTAGGATTTGTACCTATTTGACACTTCTTTGATAGTTTGGATGGTAGTTAGTGGAGCTAGGCCTTCCAGTGAAATCTTTAAAACCTATAAATACCTTTACTTTCATTTTCATTCTATATTTACTTTATTTTATTTTTCTGAAAATGGGTCAGATATCTTTTGCAAACTTGTAAGTTTGGAGTTAAACTTATAGTTTAAAATAAAAACTCAGTGCAAATATATTGATGTTGTTAAGATTAGGCAGTATAAATCCTTAGCAATAGAATGATTTTGTAGCATTTTTATGTGAGAGTTTTATTTAAATTTCATTATCAATATCATTTCAGCTTAAATAGTCACCACACAAAAAGGAGATTTTTTTTTCAAGGAAAGTTTTCAGGTGAAAATGTGTAGAGAAATGAACGTTTATTATTAAATATTGGTTATTTATGTGTATAATCAGCTCTGTATTTTGGCTTGTGAAGCCACAATTTGTTGTGTATTTTTAGAAAAAAGTAACTTCTAAAATATATTTTTGTAGTAGTCCACTGGAAGGCTTGTTGCACTGTTAGTTATCAACATGGCTTTATTCTGTAACATTCCCATAGTATTTGCTTTTTATACCCTCTTTTTCTCACCATTTCCATAATTATTTTCCAAGAATTTAGTTCCCAGTTATTTAAAAAGCCTGAATTTTTTTTTTATAATTGTTAGTACTTATAGAAATATTTTTCTTTAACATGCATTCAAGTAAGGATATTTAGGGTTAGTGAGTATGATGGTGAAAAGGGTTACACAGTAGTGTGTTCATAGGCCATTATTGATCATGTAAAATTTGGGTATTTTCCACTGTGTTATATAAATTTTCAATAGGAATTTTGTCTGTCTATGAACTAAAGCAGTGATCTTTAGTCATTCTCCATCTATCTGTCTTTTTCTCCTAACTTGTCTAACCACGAATCATCTTTCTGCCTCCTTTAATGTGTTGTTTGACCGTGATTTGTTCTTTTCCACCATTTTTAGGTAGCATTGCTTACTAACTTTGTCTTCTCTGATACCACAGGGTTTTTCTTCCTATTGTTTTCCATTTCTTTCTTCTCTGGCATTCTGAGTAGGTTTTTAAAGTGGTTCTCTATAGTGCTCCATCTAAGTTGTTTGCTTCTTGCTCCTTGTATCACTTTTTCTCATTTGTATTATTTCCTTCTCCTTGTCTGTGGTCATCATCATTTGAATGCCATTGCTACTGATGCTTCTTGTATTCTGTTCCACTGCATTTATTTACTCCTCTACTCTAACTGGTCTTTCCTTCCTCAGACTTTTGATGTTCAGGATGATAACTGTTTCTTCTCTTATAGCTTTTTTCTTGCTATCTCTCACTTCTGTGATCTTTCAAACCTGGTTGACTCTTGTGTTCTGTTTGGGCTGTTTACTGTTATGTATTGGAGCCATTTTCTTTTGGGGTCCCTGCCATTGTCATTTTCACCCTGGTACCCCTCTGCCATTCTGTTTATACTGGATGGATCTGTCAACTCCTTTAGTTGGTTTATTATTCACTAGTTGTAGATGCTCATAAGCTATTTTGTGTTTCTTTGCATCTGCTTCATCACCTTTTTCATTTTCATTAACCATTGGACAAGATTCTTCCAGCAGACATTCAATGACTCCCCACACATTTTTCTCTCCTTCTCTTCACTGTTAAGCTGTTTCTTTTCCTACAGGATTTAAACTTCCATTGGTTGTCATACTTCACTGATCTTTCTCTCTTTGAAATATGTAAGTATGTTTCCCTTTAATTTCTTTCTCTTTAACAGGATACCATCAAGTAATTGCAGAGATGCCAACCATTACGATTTTGGTGTATACATTACGACTATATGCTCATGCAAACAAATTTTACAACTTGTTGCAACTCCCAAATTATTAAATATTATGTAGGCCTATACAATAAAGTGATAAATTGTTCCCCCAGGGCTTGAAATGGGCGAAAAGAAAATTTCTAGTGAGATACAAATAACTTTTGATAATAAATAAAAGACATAGTCCAAATGGCTACTTGCAATAATCATGTTTGTGCTTGAAATAATAAAAAATATTTGTATCTCCGATGTCTACCAATAGTTTGAGTACGGTGCTTCTCTCTACTGGGTACGTGGGGGAATCCATAGTTATGTCATCAGTTCTTGTCAGCGAATCAGTGCTCACATAGATGGGTATTTCTTGTATTATAAGCGGCATAGAAACACCAATGAGATTATTCACAAGATAGAAAAAAGAGGCCTCGTTCACCAGATCGTGTTGTTTCTGGCAAATCTAAAAGGACTAAAACTGTGATTCGAAAACTTAGGAAAAAGTATAGTGCAAAATATCCAGTCATTGCATCAAAAGTCAATGACAGTCATGCATTTTTTTTAAATTTGTCACATCGATTTTTCTGTGGTGCTTGGCAGGATAAACAATTATTTCAGACATACAAAATCGGCATCTCACCAACAAAAGGCTGAGGGGAAGACAAAAGCCATGCAGATAACGACATTTATGAGTAAGAATTCAGAATATGAAACCATAAATGCAGAAGTGATGTTCACGCAATTCGTCATTGTTCATAATTTATTCCTAGCTGTAGCCGATCATGCAGGACATTTATTCAGAAAAATGTTCCCAGACTCTGATATAGCAAAAAAATATGGCTGTGCTAGAACCAAAACTACAGCCATTGTACAAATGTTGGGTTGTGGAGATGACAAAATGATTTCTTGCATACTTACTAACAGTGCTTACAGTTTAGTCACAGATAGATCCACAGACATGGATGACTCAAAACTGTATCCAGTGGTTGTACGATATCTCTACGGGCTCTTACTACAGTCATTACGCTCAGTTGTGTGAAATAGTTGGCATCTCTGTAATTGGTGCTTTCTCTCAGGGTATGCTTATTTCCCAAAATTGGCATTGAATTAGGATAAAGGAAAATATTCAGCACCACCATCTTGACTTTGCCAGAGCCTACTGTGAAATAAGGTGGTAAGCAAGACTACTTGAGTTATCATTGTGATATACAAACATACTCAGTTTTCTGATCCAGACCATATCAGTTCCATGAACATAGTATGGGGAGAATTCTTACCATTTAGGCTTAGTACAATATGGTGAGAAATGGTGACATCATCATTGTAGTATGGAGCACCTATTGCACAGTTAATCCCTTCCTCCTGCAGCCAGAGACTGCCCACTAGATTTGAAGTGAACACATGCCATATGCTCTGATTGCACCCTAATCACACTGCACATATTGACCCACTGACCACTTTTGTTTAGGTGCTTGTTTGGTCACGATCACATTCCACACATCTTTGACTTTTCTGGCTCTTTTGCCTTTTCCATTTTTCATCTTTGGCAAAAAATATAAAATGGTCAAGATAGGATGTTGTTTCACACGTTATTGGATATCCCAGTCCACGGCTGTTTTCTGAAGAGAGCTCATCTAAGTTTAATTTTTGAACCTGTCCATACACCAACTTAACGTGGAATTCTAACATTTCTATGTGGAGGTGACTTATCACCTCAGAAGTTAACAGTTTCTTAATCTGAAAATGTATTTCTAATAGATACTTCTCACACATTCCACTCTTCCTTTCTCTTTCAGTAGACCCTTTTTTATAACTGCCTTATCTAAGAATGAAATTATCACAAATACACAGGGGAAGTCATTACAGATGGAGGTTGTGTAACTCTCCTGTTGGTAGAGGACTGTTGGTTATAATAATTCTGTCATGCATCATCACAGTTCACATTAAACATATATGTTTAGGTGGCAGTTAGGAAGCCTCATAGGCAGACTTGCACAAGAAGTAGCATTTCTGTGTGTAGAGGTGATCACTCTCTTGTTTTCAGATTGAGAAAATGTTAACTTTTGAACCAGTATTGAAAAATTTAATCTTATTTAGATATGTATGAGCACAGAAGTACATGATTACCTCTCACTTCATGTGATGTAATTATATTCCTTTTGTTTTGATGTGTTTTTGCCAATTTTGATTTTAAAAGATTTGTCTACTGTTGATATTTTATGAGGTTCTTACTTTTCAGAAAAGAAAGCAAGGTACGTTTCCATCCTTCATCAGTCATGAACAGATTACCAAAATCTTCAAAAGAAACTATTGTAAGTGCTCATAAGAGTACTGTTTCTTCTCTTCCATCTGATTGGCTTGTATATGAAGAGATGACTCGAACTGGTCACTTAGCTTATGCACGATGTGTGACGCTTGTGTCTCCAATTACAGTAGCTCTATTTGCTGGACCAGCTCGTCTGCCATTAGATGCTGTTCATGAACCTGAACAAGGTAAATGAAGTAATTGGTTCAGCAATTGTGATGTTGATCTGTGTGAAAGGGCTTATTTTTTTAAATTCTATTTCTTGTTAATAAAACTTACAATACTTACAAGTACCAAGTACATGTTAATAGGATCATTTTGCCAAAGTAATTTAGAAAAAATCATACCTGCTCATGAAATAATATTAATCTTATTTATTGATTGTTTTCAATTAGCTTTTAATATCTGTAATCTTGTGCATATGGAAAGGTGAAAGTATGCTTGTTAAGATCTCTTTTTGTAAAGTTAAATTCAGGTTTTCTATCAATGATATCAGTAAGCTTGGCACCAAAGTCTTTATTATGTGGAAATAGCTACTACAAAGCCTGTAACTTCTAAACAATGTGTATTAACTAGTATAGTAATAAGATAAATAAGATTTTAGGTCTTCTAGATAAGAATAAAACTACAAACCAAAGTTGGTCATCAATTTACACTTTAAGGTGATGATTAGGCTTAATTTTGAATGTCATGTTCATGTTTGGGTTCCTTTTCTTTTTGATTCTTAAAGACTTGTCAAGGAAGATCATTGATAGTTCAGTGGTTAGAGAGGTTATCATATGACTATAGACTAAGTTACATGAACCTTTCTTTTATTTTCCTGGAGAATAGAAGAACTTGAGGAAACAGGATTGATGCTTTTATGGCTGTGAGAGGTTTGGAATCCTTAAAATCCAAACAACTGACAGAGAGACTAGAGGACATTTGATTAAAGTACAGTAAACTTTGACAAGAGTCCGGATAATGTAGTGTTAATACTCTAATACAGTTTTAAGATGTATGAAATAGTTTGCCTTCAGGTAACATTGAAAGAATATAGGAGGAGACCATCTGAGTATCTTGGAGATCAATGTTGTTTATAGGAAAAGATATTTGTTTGTAGTTTGGAGTAAGATGGTAGTGGGAAACAGAACAGCATAGATGAGCCTGGAATTCCTTTGTTGAAAGATATATCTATGTAAATATTTTACAAATCGAAAGTATTTTTTCAACATTGTGTTACAATGTTCTTTTTTGAAATTTTTCTCTTATTCTTTGGTACCAATGTGGGTGGAGTATGTTTTGAAATATGTATTATACCTTTTAATAAGATTAGAAGCTAGAGTAGTATTAATTAATTAATATTAATTAGGTAGATAATGAGGAAAAGTTGGATACGTTCTGTGTGTGTGTGTGTATGTGCAACTTCACAAAATTTTATTTGGCCTGGAAATTTTGGGAGAAAAGAAGCTGGTAAGAATTTGGTTAACTTGTGATAATTTATAATGGCAAAACATTTAAATTTATATAATATAACCAGAAATGAGAATTTTTGTTTAATCTCTCATTTGGAACATTTAATGTTGTGCTCACCTTTGTATATGGACGAGTAAAATGAAGATGAATAAATGATAAATATGTTGATGGTTTAAAAAAAGCCTAGAAAGAAATCGACAATTTACTTGATTACGTGTGAACATTGATTTTTTTTAAATGTATTTAATATTTTTGGAATTTTTTTTATAATTGTGTTGTAATGTGAACACAAGATTTATATGTGCATAGTTGTGTTGCTTAAATATTAGGTTGAGGAATAATTCGTGAGCGTTTTTAAATAATTTCATTCAAGCATTACATGCAAGACTATACAATACTTCAATGCATGAACACATTACACCCAAAACATTTATTATGATACTTTATTTCATGTAATACCTAGGTATATAGTATGCATTGTTTTAAACGAAATTGCAAGAAATTAAATGCAAAAAGCAGATGGTGTCGAAAATGCTCGATTTTGTCCACTTGACATTCCATTTAATGAGCTGAAAATGAAAGCAAAAATTAAAGACATATGAAAATCAAACACACCATCTATTAGAGCAAAAAATTATCTACCAAATGACATGAAATATTTTGTGAAAGCGTTTCATTTATGAATATATTTTTTTAACTTGAGAAAACGCTCACGAATTATTCCTCAACCCAATATGATCCAGTCATGAGATCTTGTATCATAAATTTGTCAAATACATTTGATATGCCCATAAATTAAATAATAGTAATTTCTTCTCTTATTAAAAAAGGCTTGTCAGTAAGAAAATTTACAATTGAAAGTTACATTTGTTTACAGAATATCATTAAAAAGTTATTAAAGTTAAAGCACTGTTTGTTTAATGTTTAGGTCGTTTTGATGGATACATGGAGGAAAGTGATAGTGAAGAGGAAGAAAAAACTGAGGGTCCAAAGTCCATTTTTAAACTTGACGAATGGGTCTGTTTTAAAATTGATCCTGAGGTAAGACATTTTATTTGTGTATTTTATTATTCATAGAATTAAGACTTTTATATCAGTACTCACATAAAGAGTGGATCATTTGTGATAAAAATTATATAATGTGTTTTTATTAAGCTCTATATTATAAAGTTCTTCAATTTGAAAAAAAGTGCAACATGAAGTTTAACTAGGCTTAACTTTCAGACTTTGTTGCAACTCTCATTGTAGTAATTAGTTGCAGTACTAGATAAGGTTAGCTTTATAATTATACAAGCAAGAAAATATGACATCCAGGTGGTGGTTCATTGTTGTTGAGTCTGTTTTACAACTTCAGTTTTCAGAAGGATGGTGGGTGATTTACAGTATTTTTGTTTCTTCTCATGTATTTGGTTTTCATACTTTTTTTTTCCAAACAAAGGTTCAGAATTTGTGTTGTTTATCAATCAACTTTAGTTTTTTAATCTTAGTTAACCATCTAGTTCAAACTCTTTTACTTCAAGTGACATTGGCGTGGCATGGTCAGGTGGTTAATGCACTCAATTTGTGATCTGAGGGTTGCAGATTTGGATCCCCGTCACACCAAACACGCTCGCCCTTTCAGCCATGGGGGCATTATAATGTGATAGTCAATCTCATTATTCATTGGCAAAAGAGTTGCCCAAGAGTTGGCAGTGGGTGGTGATGACTGGCTGCTTTCCCTCTAGTCTTACACTGCTAAATTAGGGATGGCTAGTGCAGATATCCCTCGTGTAGCTTTTTGTGAAATTCAAAACAAACCAAGCCAATCAAGTGACAATATTTCACTTCATCCAGCTAATTTTGGTTTATGTTCCATGAATATTTTCTGATTTCTTTTTTAATTACTATTTTAAATCAGATAATCATTAACTTTGTCCAAACCAGATGCATGTCACTGACATCCTTTTTATTTTATACATTCTTATATTGTACACCAGATAGTCATCAACCTTATCCAAACCAGATGGATGTCATTGACATCCTCTTTATTTTATACCTTCTTATATAGGAAATACTTAACCCAGTTACATGGAACTTATCACTTGCAAGTTTTGGCTTAACAAAGTTCATATTATTTACAAAACCATCTAGCATTTACCTTCATTGTATAAATAACGTCTTTTGTAAACCTTATTTAAACTTCAGAAAATCAGTCTCTCATATGGTACAAATTGCAACTGTTTATTTGGTGTGGTTTTTATTCTATTCAGTTAAGAAAGTGGTTCAACCTATGGACATACTGTATCTTCATTAAGTGTAGTTTCTTTTTATTAAATGGTAAATTATTTCATTCATATGTAGTGTTTTAATATCTTAAATTCAGTAAATAAGAATTTGAGCCACATGAATACTTTGGTGTTATTGGCTGTGCTGATAAAATCTGACGAGACTTGTCTGAATCCTTATCTTATCACAGAAGAAAGTTCAGGTTTCAGAGAGATATAATTTAATATAGAAGCATTATCATGAATGAAAAGAACATTTAATGAAACTGCAAAAACATTCCTACACCTGTGATTTATTCCTAAATCTAGCATACTTCCTATTAGTTTACATTGTATGTCTGTGCAGGAGCACTGGCTAGTTAGTATCTGAAAAAAAAATGTACATAAATTATTAACATCACTATTTGTGTTATGTTAACTGAAATAGTTTATAATTTACTCTGTCTATTGATATTGAAACTTTAGCTTTATGTTAATACTTTAACTGGAACTATTTTCACAATTAAACTTCATTAGTAATTGTTCTGACTACAAGGCTGACATCATGAAAGAGTTGCATGTAATAATAAAACCACTAACAGAAAGGAAAAATCACATGAAAAAAAATTAATACATTATTATGTTCCCAGGGGATGAAAGTCTCTAAACAAATGTAAACCTGCACTTCGGAATGAGCAAAACATTATTTAAAAGTCAATGTTTTGTTGTGTATAAACTGTGTAAAAATGGAAGTTAGAACATATTTTTCATTTTTTATTTAAAAATTACACTAAATAAATGTGACAGAATGATAAGGTATAAATGTCAAAGTATTTTGGAAATTAAAAATTGTTCATATAGTTAGAATTTTCATTTTCACTTAAACTTTAGAAATTTGATATATGCACCCGACCGTCACAGGGTTAAATCGTTCACTTTGTAGTTAAAATACTATTATGTGAAAGAATTTTGTGGAAAGTTTTAGTGAAGTATTGTACTGAAAATTAAGAATTAACCATGTGTTAGAAGTTTAAAGATGCTTTTTGAGCAATTCTTTATTCAGCTTTACATATTCATTAGTGTAGTTCATGTTGAAGATTGTTCTTTCTCCAAAAGTTAGGTTTTTATTGACATATTTACTGATCAAAAATTAAAACACATAAAATTATTTTTTAAAAGTTTAACATTTTATTAGGAGAAAGTATATTTCTGTCAATATTTTTCTCATCAGTAAAGTTTGTTTTTTAAGAAAATGAGTTTTAATAAACTGTATAATATTCTAGAGACTGTAAGTTGATTATCGTGTGAATTTGGCCGCTATAGCTTTCTCGTTTGAGTTTAAACCTACGTCAGAAGTGGCACGCTCTCTTTCTAAGAAGAATGCAATCTCCAGCCAAACCATGGTCACAGGTGGACGAAGCTGTTGTGCGTGCTGTTGTGGGGGTGTTAACTGTTGAAGAGCAAGCACTTGGTTTACAACAACCAGCAGGTATTGGACAACGTCCCAAACCAATGGCTAATGACTTTTGCCCACCTGTTCCTAGTTCTAACCAACAGACACCAATTGGTCAGGCTCCTGGAGCGTATCCTATCCAGGGAATAAGTACTACACCTCTCAGGAGTGGTGCCAGACATGGATCTCTGGAATCTGACCCATCTGATGACAGTTGGTCCAATACCGTAGATACTAGTAGATATTCAGCATCATTTCCTGGAAGCAAGCCTTCCTTTGTTCCTCTGAAGAAAGGAATTATGAAGAAACGTGAGATCTTTGTAGTGTATGGTTATTTGCTAAGATGTAACAACAATAAAAAATTAATAAATGAAATATGTTCTTTAAGCTTTAAGTGTACTTTAAGGAATACAATGTATTAACATGGCCCGGCATGGCCAGGTGGGTTAAGGCATTCGACTCTTAGTCCGAGAGTCACAGGTTTGAATCCCTGTTGCACCAAACATGCTCACCCTGTCAGCTGTGGGGGCATTATAATATCATTCTCAATCTTACTATTTGTTGGTAAAAGAGTAGCCGAAAAGTTGGTAGTAGGTGGTGATGACTAGCTGCCTTCCCTCTCATCTTACATTACAAAATTAGGGGTGGCTAGTGCAGATAGCTCTTGAGTAGCTTTGTGCAAAATTCAGAAACAAAGAAACAAAACAGCATATTAACATAAAACATCAGATAGAAAGTTAAGTAGTTGTTTAAGAAATCAAGAGAAAGTTAAGTGGTTGTTTAAGAAATGCATTTACAGAGGCTTCTGAAATCTTTATATTTTGATTGGTGTCGTTTAGTATTATTTGAAGCTCACTAGCAATAAGTGCATTTGAATTCATCGCCACTTTAGAAAATTAGTGTTTATGTTGTGATTTGAAGTAGATTTTTATAGTTATATATAACTTCAAGTTACCTACTATTTTATGAAGTGAGACATTATGTTGTGTGTTAACAGCTAATAACAAGCTTTTATTTAAGCACATTCTGCTGGAGAGAGTAAGCTAGATACGTCAACTCTCTGTACTTTGTTTACTATAGTTTTAAATGTTACCTACCTTAAATGTTCTCAAGAAAGTGTTTCTTCAGTCCTACTGTGTTTTGAGAGTGGGAAATTCTGTTTCTGTTCAAAATTATTGTTAAATTGTTTTATCTTGTGCAGTAAGAAATTAACAAAAGCCATAATATGAAATATAGCAGGCTAGTTTGTGGTATTTATGTGTTTTTTCTTATAGTAGTAGTGTTAAGATTATATACTATCAGTAATGCAGATTTACATGTAATATATTTAGGTGGTATTAGTGTTATTTTTATTTTTATTATTTTATTCTGTGTCGTTAAATTGTATACTTTACGATTTATTTTTTTATTTTTTGATGTGTAAGTGAGAAGAAATACTTTATTGGAATAGTTGACTTTATTACTTTTAGTATAAACTTGTTATTGATTTTTTTAGGGTATTCGAGAGGTTCTGATGAAAAATCGGATACTTCATCTGTCCGTTCAGCTGGAAGTGGCAGTGGAAGCACTCCAATAAGTCCTTGCCACAGTCCTGCTCCACCTAACAGTAGCACTATAAACACACTCAAAGAAAAATCTGAGTTATCAACGTTTGGTTTACCATTGAGTACACGATATTTTGTCATCAAAGCCAGTAGTCTCAGAGCGATTGATGTTTCTGTAGCAAATGGCATCTGGGCATTTACACCATCTACTGAACGCAAACTTGTGTGGGCATTAAAGGTATGCATGAAACTGTAAAATTATTGAAATTTTATTACTAAATACAATTGTGAATTTCAGTACATGTTTAAAATAAGCTTATAAGATATAATTATTATAAGTTTTCAAACCTGCATTCAGGAATAAGACATCTATGCAGTTTGAAGCCATGTGTATTTGCTGTGTAAAGAACAGTTTACACACCCATGTTCATTTGTTTCAGGATGGAAAAGAGGTCTGTCTTGTATTCTCCGCTCAAGGAAGTGGACACTTTCAAGGCTATGCTCGTTTGATCTCTGAAATTCAGGAACAGAGATCTCCAGAGTTTTGTGCTCCAAATCTTGGAAACTGCTATAGAATAGAGTGGATCAAGCGGTAAGTATAGTGGTTACTTTTAAATAAAAATAATCACAGATTGTGTTGTAATAACATAGTAGAGAAGAAAAATTTATCAACTGGGTTCTAAAGTAAATAAAGTAGTCAAGGTTGATTTTTTATGAAGATGGATAATTAATTAAATTTCTGGATATAAAAATGTGGTAAACAATGTTGTAACATAAGTGAAATTATCACAGATAGGTATTGTAACAACATAGAAGAGGAGAATAATTTGTATTCTAAAGTTACTGAACCAGCCTACATGGATTTTGATGAAAAAAAAGATAATTATTTAAAGTCCAGAATGCAGCTGTGGTGATTAACTTTGTAACAAACATTATATATAATCATTTCACTTGTTTTAATATTATATTTTAAAACAACTGGACTGTAATAAAACCATAATGATAATTCTGCAACAGAAATCTGTGCACTGAGTTTCTTACTTGTTCACTTGCCATCCAGTTACTTTGAAAACTTTCTAATGATGCTGTATTTCCACAAAGTCTTGGTAGCATCTTTGATATTTTGAAATGTAGTGTCAAGACTTATATTTTTTTTGCTTAAACTGATACGTGTATTATTAAAGACCTCAACAAATCAAAACTCACTTCCTTAGCAAAAATCCTTTTATTTTTCACAAGATAAATTGCTGATTTGTATTCTTCACCAGGGTAAAACGTTTTTAAGACAAAGTAGCAGATTCCAATACATCATTTAGAAGAACTTGTATCTGACTGTGATTCAGTGTTAGTAATTTTGATATGGGGAGAAGAGAGTGAGACTAAATTATTAAACTGGTCCTAAAATTTGGGATAAAAATCATACTACGTAGAAATGTCTTTCGCCACGTTGTTTTTGATTTGTCCATTTTGGATTCAAAATCAGAGGAATACAAAAGTAGAATTTCCAAAATTATATCTGTACACTCTTTGAAGTTTGAATAAGAAATGAACAAAGTAAAAAAAAATTTGAAAGAAAACCTTTGCAGTTGACATGAATTTATCACAGATTTTAGGCCTTTTGGTTTCTAATGCTTCACCATTTAAACCATTACTGCAGTGTTAAACACCATTTATTTTTGTTTTATGTATAGTGCCAATCTTCCATTCCAAGTTACCAGGCAGCTACAGAATCCATGGAATGAAAACCGAAAAGTACAGATCAGCCGTGATGGGCAGGTAAGTTTATAATGTAATAATTTCTGAAATTACCAATAGGAAGATTTCTGGACTCATTTTTCATTTTTGATATTCTCTAATCTCGTAGGAGCTGGAACCTAATGTTGGTGAAGCACTCTGTAAACTCTGGGACAAGATGGGGCCTTCAATGACTAAGTCCTGGCGTCCAGCAGAAAACCAGACTCCAATTGGCCACCTTTCCTCCTGTGGTGGACGAGATACAACACTTCTGATGTCAGGAGGCGGAGTCAAAATTTTGCCAAACAGTCCTTGGCTGACAGGAAATCAGTCATCAGGAATTGTCACAACAACAACATGGAGTACTGGTGGTCAGTGATAAAATGAAGGGAGCTGTGTGCATAACATATTTGCTGGACTATAAAAGTTATATAAAAAAAACCTAAATACGTATAGCTGTTTTTTTCACAATAATTTCTTATTTACTGTTAGTGCTTGTTATACCAAAAGTAATTTATAAATAATTTCAAACCAAAGTATTGTTGATTATATGAATATACTTTTGTCAAACTTAAGTTATTTAAGTGTGTATGCTGTTTGCACTGATGTGATTAAAACTTTGATTATAAAGAAAAAGTTGAACTATTTTGTTTTTAATGTTATCTTAAACTTGTCCATTAATTTAAGGTCTTTGGTTGAAGTTTAACAATTATCTCTGTTTTATTAGGTATATTTTTCTGTTATCTAGATCATTAGAAAATACCTCTTGTGTACAACTATAACCTTAAAAAAATAATCTCAAATGTTTCTAAATCAAAGAGAACTTCAGGGTTTTTACTGCAAATGCATATAAATATATAAAAAAGTAATATAACAGTGTCTACAGGTCATGTGGGCAGAATTATAGTTAATCATACTAAATGAAATACAGTGGATAAGAGCATGCATTTTTTAACCATCTTATTTCTCTTTTACTCCAGTTATTCAACTAATAATGTTAAATGTGTTAGCTATGAAGCATAACTAAAACAGTGTGTATTTTATAAATATAGAGGGAAGTATGAATACTCTTTGTTTGTTTAGTTCACTGGTATATCTTGTGGTTTATAATTAATAAAATTAATTTAAACCACAATTATATGTTATTCCTAAAATCAAAGCTATTTTCTTATAGTTGAAGGACAAATAAACAACCTAACTAAGATGCTACATGTACTGCAAAGTTCATATGTAGTAGTATTTCAATTTGTTTTTTAATCTACTAGTGATTTAGACAAGACACCAGCTTTCAAAACATCTGTTTACTACACAGTAATCACTGGTAGGATTACTAGTTTTCTAGTATATTGTGGGTTTAGTATACTCTATAATGTTCCATTTAGTACAACCTTCACTGTGATTTACTAACATTTATTATTTCAACATTGTAGGGCTACTAAGTCATTGGATGTTTGTTAAGGTTGACCATGCAAAATATTTTGTTTGTTTCTCAATTTGTTTCCTGTGCAGTAAAGACAATGTGCTTTCATTTAATTAATAGGTTATTGGGTAAAAATTGTGAATTTTTATTAGTGTAAAGAAGAAGGATTATTAATTTATTAATTAAATTTTGAAAAGTAACTGACGTTTGAAAATTTAATTTTTAAATTCATAGCTTGTATGCGAGAAATTTCAGACTTTTTAACATTAAAAGAAATTGTATTCAGATATTCAAACTTCTTGTTAGTTATAGTGGATGTGCTCAAAAGTAGGCCACCCCTTGATGTTTTTTTTATGATTTTGTTGAAAATATTCACAGAATCACTGAACTAGTATCATATGGATTTATTTGTTTTGTAACCAAATTGTGATGTGTATAGTAATATAAAAAAAAAGAAAATTCTTTTATAAGTCTTTCTCAAGGTCAAACTTCCCAAATTAGTAAGAAGCATGTAAAATAAAATAAACTTTTTGGTACTTGGTTCGTACTTTGTAAGAAAGCTGCAATTTTGTAGTTTTCTTGTTTCTAAGTTTTTTTTCATTCTATTTGTATATAGTAAATTTCATTTTACATTATTTTGAGTGCAGTTTTAAATGCTGAATAAATGTTATTTGCTGAAGAAGGTTATCTATTGGTTATTTTGTTTTCCTTATCTACTAATAATTATTCAAATTAGGCCTTTTTTTTTCCTTTTTCAGTGCACTTGAATACACTTTTCCTTCATTGATTGTGTGTATGAATTTAAACCATGCAGGATTCAGAATCAGTTTTCATTTAGGGATGTGTTTGAGATTTAACAAATTATCTTATATTTCTATTTGGAATCAAAAAAATAGTTATTTATTCATCTGGAGTAAAATTTGCATTACAATGATTAGGCTTAGTTTGTTTTCCCGTAATAAATATTGATTTTTATAGTTCAGTGTTGTAGATAATACCAGGATTGTGAGTTTTATCGTAGTTTTGTTGTGAATCATATTTGTATGACTATACCAGTTTTCTTAATGATTTTCAATAAAATGTATTCTTCAGTGGTTTAATGTCGTTTAATACGTTCATTTCTAATGTGTTTTGAACTGTAATTAGTTCAGTTGGTCAATGAATAACAGTCTGGTTGTAGAAAGATATTATTTTTGAGTAAAGTATCATCAAAATACATTTGAATTTTTTATCTCAACTAAACTGTTAAAAATGTTTTTGTTTTCATTTGTTATTTTTATGGTGTTTTGTTTTCGAACTTGCAACTTGAGCTAATCCACAAGTTACGTATATATCAAAACTATAGCACAAACGTTCAATGTTTTTCATGTTTGTTTTCATACATAGGAGAATTCTACAAATGTAAAGTATCAGCAAATTGTGTCAGTTGACTTCCCATCAGCACAAAAATGAAAACCATGTTGTTTGAGTGCAGTCTGGTTGGTTACACGACACGTCACTCAAGTAGACGTATTACGTTCCTGTGTAACCAAATAACTATATAAACTCGTAGAGAAGTGTGGATACGATAAAAAAAACAAACAAACCTAATTCCTCTCACTTTCACTGGTGTATTAAAGATGCGTATCATTTCAAATTTCTTGTTTAACCTCAGTGTGTGTAACGTGGATGATGAAATTAAAGGATTACGTAATAATCACGTGCTCATGGGCGTTCAATCTAGGGAAAGATCGGGTTACTATTTTTCACGATCTAGCCCTGGGATGTTTCAATATTTACCAACCATGACATAGTTTCCAATCTGATAAAAACTACGAAATTTGACCAAGTATTTTGATCTTTGAGTATTACATAGTTTTAACATGAGTTTAATGTTTACTGATTTTTCATTATGTGTGTATCGTTATATTTTTCATTGACTGCAAGGTAAGTTATTGTCCCGTTTTGATTGTATTGATGTTAAAAAAAAAACGCCCATAAATTGTTTGCATATAAAATAAATTTAGGTTATTCTGTTTTATATTTCTGTATATAAGTACATAGAAAATATTTACCTTAAAAAGGATTGAAAACTGGACATTTGAAACAGCATATCTAAATTCACGTGCTTGAGAGCAATGAAAACGCTAGAACATATAAAGAAATTATTGTTTTAGTGAACAACTGTCACGAAATTTTGAACACCACAAAAGCAGGTTCAACGTGCTTAGAACATTACAAATCAACCGTGTATGTGTGGGCTAAACCAATATTAGAATCTAAAACTAGTTTTGGTATTCTCTCAAGTAGAATGTGCGTAAAATTTTACTTGGATGCACCCAAAATATTGCATGTGTAACAAAAAGTTATGGAATTTCCCACCTTTTCTATATATTCGTCATCTGCTGTTTGTTCCTATCTATAATGCGCCTGGCATTGTTTGATGTCACTGTCAGTTCAGAGGGAGGCGTTTTCTACAACAATTTTTCTTCTTCAACGCGTAGTTCTTGCTGAACAAACTTATCTGAGAGAGCATCATTTGAAACTCTAAACATACATTATTTATGGCGGCCTGGGACAATATTTTCTTATCTGTTTCCTTGCGAGCCTAACTCTTGCATAATGTACTTAGTATCACTGAAAACTGTTTTTGTTGCATTAAGAAATAGGGTGAAGGATTATTGATTAATATTAATAGCTTTTTACAAATTTATCTGTTGAATTTCGGCCTGGACATTTTTTTTTTAATAATTGTGCTTTTATCGTAAGTGTGACTAATATGGCATGTTACTTAAACGAATTCAAAATTATTTCAACGTTGGTCCAGAAATGAAGACTTTTTTTAAAGAAACTCTTGGATCTTCTTAAACTTAAGGTCTATTTAACAACTTAAAGTAAGTACTAGTTGATATACAATAACTGTAAGAGCAACTCAAAGATCGCGAAGGTTGACATATTTCGTTATTTAAGGTTTCATTGAGAGGGAATCATTTGCTTTAATGCCACGAATACCTGTACGAAAAAGTACAAGTTTCAACTTATGCTGTACGAACATAATCTAGAGAAGCAATTTTTGAAAACAAAAAAACCCACCAAAAAAAACATCCACTCACTACCTAAGCTATTATAGACATGCGACTTAAAAATTTGGAACTGGCATAGTCTAGTGTGTAGGGCGCTTGACTCGCATTCTTATGGTCGCAGGTTTGTACCCCCCGTCCCACTAAAGATTGTTTGAGATTGATAAAAGTGGTTTAAAATAAGATTTATGTTTTACGTAGTGTATCAAGGAGAAATATAATCAGTTATGTGAAGTAGGCGGTGTGTGGGTAGTTGAAAACATTAAATCTAACTTCTTTTTTCGTTTGGTTTGAATTCCGCGCAAAGTTACACAAGGGCTTTGTTACATTGCTTTCTAAAGGCGGGGTATGCATATTGAATCATCTTAAGTACTTGTGTGGCTGACCAACGTTGGGTGAATTCGTACATTTTATGTGCCAATTAATGAGGTTAATGGTATTATTGCTCGTATTTTTGAGTAAAATATTTGTGTAATTCATATGTTGTTGTAGACCCACGGCCAGTTTGACGCATAAGTAAATCAATTGAAATATGTTTGGAAACCCAACGGGTTAAATAGTGTAGCAGTTATAATGCACCTACAGCATATGTTTCAGGAGTAGGTTATACATTGTGCGATTAGTAGAAAATACAAGACGTCGCATGTACTACCATGGTAACTGTACGTTCTGTAACTAGGTGAGTACATAAGATCTCCCTTGTATTACCGTTGTAAGTGATACGTTGTATAGCAAGGTGAAAACACAAGATTTCTCTCGTATTCCACAGCTACAGACTTTAATGAATTAACACTCTGATTACTAATAACAGAGGGTCCAACATGTCCAGGTGGGTAAAGACGTTCGACTCGTAATCCGAGAGTCGCGGGTTCGAATGCTCGTCGCACCAAACATGCTTGCCCTTTCAGCCATGGGGTCGTTATAATGTGACGGTGAATCCCACTATTCGTTGGTGGTGGATGGTGATGAATAATTGCCTTCCCTCTAATCTTACACTGCTAAATTAGGGACGACTAGCACAGATAGCCC
Source organism: Tachypleus tridentatus (assembly GCF_004210375.1). Lineage (NCBI taxonomy): Eukaryota > Metazoa > Arthropoda > Merostomata > Xiphosura > Limulidae > Tachypleus > Tachypleus tridentatus. The sequence goes on along the minus strand of NC_134837.1, from coordinate 28,175,383 downwards.
TCGTGTAGCTTTGCGCGAAATTCCAAAAAAAACGGAAACAATACTGACAGAGATGAAGAAGGTTCATAGTATTTACGAAAAATAATTATTTAGTTTTGAGCCATGTGACATTATTCTCTGGTTAAAGAGTAGCAGCCTGTGGCTAACTTGTCTTACTGCCGGTAGGCAGTTCAGAATTGGGGAAATGGTAGATAGCTTTACTATAAAAAAACAAACAAACAACGAACAAAAACCTATTTATTTTCTATTTACTTATTTGTGTCCACTTACCAACCTTTCAATATTGTACTGTATCAATGAATTAACTTGTGACTGGTGGGATGTTTTTTGATCGTTGTGTAGTTTTACGCATAACTACAGACTATTTATACTCTGCCCACCACGGATATCGAAACCCAGTTTCTAGCGTTGTACGTCTACGGACGTGGCCTGGCATGGCCAAGCGCGTAAGGCGTGCGACTCGTAATCCGAGGGTCGCGGGTTCGCGCCCGTGTCGCGCTAAACATGCTCGCCCTCCCAGCCGTGGGGGCGTATAATGTGACGCTCAATCCCACTATTCGTTGGTAAAAGAGTAGCCCAAGAGTTGGCGGTGGGTGGTGATGACTAGCTGCCTTCCCTCTAGTCTTACACTGCTAAATTAGGGACGGCTAGCACAGATAGCCCTCGAGTAGCTTTGTGCGAAATTCCAAAAAAAACAAAAAAAAACAAGTCTGCGGACGTAGTGCTGTGTCACATGGCAGTCTGGTAAAATATCAGTCTTTGTTGTAAGAATATGACAGGAAAACAATAACATTTAATGTTAACCATGGATACAGAGAAATTCGCACTCTAAAGCGTTTAGGACAACAACGGGCTCCGAACCATCCATAACCCCTTATCTCGCAAAAGAGATTCCTTCGATCCCACCTACCAAAAAAGAAAAACATTCCTCGCACCGTTAACAAATACACATGTATTTGAAGCTGATGTAGGTTTAGAAGCTAAAATTTCATACGTTTGCAATCAGAAGTTAAAATCAACAGCTGTTTTCAGAGAAATATCGTTGAAGAAATATGTTATATCCATTCGACCATGTACCTGTCAAGTCCCTAATGCAGTTGGAGTGGATTGATGTGTGGAGAAGTTGAAGATGTGTGTTGTGTATATTGGTTGTGCCGTTAGTCACTGGAGGCTGTTACAATGAAATCCGCCGTGCCAAGTATTATTGCCTAATCACCCCAATCAGATAGATCGACGATGAAGAAAGTAGTACCAAGGGCAGCTGGGGGACCAGAAGCATTGTTCTCATAAACTCTAATTAGCTCTCGTTATTTTATCCATTCTTAACTTTTAGTTTAAGTCACGTCATTTACTAACATGAATTGCTTTTGGCCCATTACTTTATACGTGTACATATATATATATATATGTATTAAAGTTAATATGTATATTTTTTATGCGCAAAAAATATACTGTGCAAAAAAAAAAAAGAGAAAAATAATTGGTCATAATCTTGTTTGAGATACTGATAATAGGAGAGTTTAAGAGTTGGATATTTTATTGCTTTTTTGAAATAAATAAAAGCTACGAAACATTTCCGTAACTTTAAAGAAAAAATAGTCCGACATGGCTAGGTAGTTTGAGTGGTCGACTCGTAATGTGAGGGTCGCGGGTTCGAATCCCCGTCATACCAAAATGTGACAATCAATCCAATTACACATTAGTAAAAGAGTAGCCCAAAAGTTGGTGGTGGGTGGTGAAGACTAGCTACCTTTCCTTTAGTCTTTCACTGCTAAATTATGGACGGCTAGCGCAGGCAGCCCTCGTGTATTTTTGGCCTAGTCTTGCACTGCTAAATTGGAGACAGCTCTCATGTATCTTTGCGCGAAATTCAAAAACAAACAAAGAAAATTATCACATCCCAACGAGCAGGGTTCATGCGAACGTAACATAGTCGTCAGCGTTATTGGGTGGATTGATAAGGATGGATATTTTATGAAAGTATAACAATATAAAACTGAATAACTAAAGGATTTTTTTTTTTTTATATAGGTCGTCCGAACCTTGAGTACAAAGAAGATAAATTGATCTTGAAACCAGGAAACGTTTTATAAAAAAATAATATGCTACCTCACAATAAAAGGCGTTTTTGGTGTCTCCCTTTCTTGATAAACTTCTGGATGGGTAAGGAACAAGTTCTTCTTCTGAAAATAGCGAAAGGCAAATTTTGCGAAGTCCTACGTCGAAAATGAACTTATTCGCTAATATCTTCGATTTGTGTGAAAATTCAAAACAAACAAACAATTATTTTCCTATCAATGTTTATAATGGGAAATTAGATATATTGAGTAATCTCTAATGACCTTTACCTTTAAAAACAAAAGTTTACTTTATTAGTCCTTTTATCATTATGTGATTAATTTTTGTTTCATTAAAGTTAAGGGTGTAACTGGTTAATTTTAATTATTGATAAATCTACTGACGGATTTTTTATGAAAAAAATTACACTATTTTAGATAAAATGGGTGTTTACCAACTAATTCCTTGAAATTTCGCACTCATAAAGTAGGTATTTTTGACCATTCTCTAAAAAACAATATGATATTACAATAGACTTATGAAACGTTAAGTTCTTTTCAGATGTCCACAAAACGGCGTTACGTACTTTGTAGCTGTGACTGACGTAGAGTAACAGTTAAAACCTAATATTTGATTAAAGTAGTCCTAGAAGTGATGGTGATTAGTTGCTTACACTTTAATCTATGAGTTCAAAATTAGGAGCGGATGGTATAAGTACTCATTGTGTAGCTTTGGGTAAGTATCGAAAACAAGCTTATATTTACATTTTATCGACCAACTCCGTACATATATATACATACAAGAGTATTTCGATTTTATTGATTAATTCTGTACATGTGGACGATGATTTTGATTTAAAAGATGATTTACTAAAAACTCAATCAGAATTTTATAATTCAATTTAAAGATAAATTTGTAATATACTTTAAACGTTAAAAATAAGTTATTGAAATAACTCCATTACTGTTAATATTATGGAAAAAGTAAAGGTTTAAGGTGAGTCACTGATAAACTTTAAATTCCAAGTCGGTTTATGGCATTTTTTTAACAGTTTGATACAATATTATTGAGCCATTCGTTTAAGATTTCAGAAAAGAAATACAAGTTTTCCTAATATACCTCTAGGAGCCCGGCATGGCCAGGTGGGTTAAGGCGTTCGACTCGTAATCTGAGGGTCGCGGGTTCGAATCCCGGTCGCACCAAACATGGTCGCCCTTTCAGCCGTAGGGGCGTTATACGTGACGGTCAATCCAACTATTCGTTGGTAAAAGAGTAGCCCAAGAGTTGGCGGTGGGTGGTGGTGGCTAGCTGCTTTTCCTCTAGTCTTACACTGTTAAATTAGGGACGGCTAGCGCAGATAGCCCTCGAGTAGCTTTGTGCGAATTTCAAAACCAAAAATTAACTTAGACCGCAATTAGATGAAAATGTTATAAATGCCATATTTATCCCTTAATTACATCACTTAATGCCCCCCGCTGATACAGCGGGAAGTCTACGGATTTACAAAGCGAAAAGCAGGGGTTCGATTCTCCTCGGTGAGCTCAGCAGACAGCCCGATGTGGCTTTGCTTTAAGAAAACACACACACACACATATCACTTAATTGTAATTTAGGAGTAAATGTTATTTGGCAATTCATGTTTTGCCTATTTGTATTGACCATGGTGAAACATAGATAAATGATTAATTTTATTAAAACCAACTTACTTTTCGAACAGTTTATATGTGACTTACAAATGTTTATGTTAATAAGTTATTGTTTTATATATTTACATGTATATTGTACATGTGAACGTTCAACTAATTGTTATATATCTACACGTATATATAACGTGTATATATATATTCAAACGTCCGATCGGTTGTCATATACTTACACGTATATAGGTGTAAACGTTCAATTGATTGTTATGTATTTATACTATATAGATATAAACGTTCAACTAATTTTTGTATATTTATACTTGTATACATGTGAAGATTCAACTAATTGTTATACATTTATATATATACGTACGTGAACGTTAAACTAATTGTTATTTCCATGTTCTATCAGTTTTCCTTCAACACTGCATGGCTGACGGTAAAGCAGACGTTGCAGTGCCGAGAGTTCGTTCTCATCCAGAAAATGAAAAAGTCGATCTTTGGTCATCTCCGATTTCATCAGATGCGACAGATTTGTACAATGTTTACCTACGGTCTTCTTTCTTAGACACGTTGTCACCTTTCAGCACTCATCAAGTGACATTCTACCAGTCGTCTAACTCTGATGACCTATCTTTCGAAGTAGAGAAAGTAAGGGAAATGCCTGCTTCGAGTAGATTTTCCACAAGTGTGATTGGTGTACATGACTTCGGTACTGGTACCAACCCCGATACAAAGAATAGTGTTTTAATTAACCATCGTGATGAAGAACAAACCAGATACTCACAGGTAGAAAGACAAGTAAGCTTCCACCATTTGGATAATTTTCAGTTTAGTTCCACATTGTCCATCCCGTGGGCTCTTAGGACAATTATCTGTTTAACTTGTGAACAGTCGAGAACTTTCAATTCAGAAACCATTGTAGGAAGTAAACAAGAAGCAAGTTTTCAGGTCCTGAGAAATAATTTGTATGGATCGGTAGCGTTTAGCAGTTCTGACAGTCTCAGACTTAACTTAGAAACTAAGTATGAGTTCCAGATCCAGTCTACTTCGGAGATAGCTTACTTAGCTGATGGTTCTTCAGTTTTATCTAATGTTTTAAGCTCAAATATATCCGATCTGCTGAAAGCAACTCTCAGCATTTCTCCATCTCCTGTTGATGTAGGTCGATTTAAAACTTTTGAGGTTTCGAAAGGACTAGTTAATGAATTGTCTTCAAGTAATATTGTAAATTTGTACACTTTTAATCTTCCAAACGAAACGTGCCGATTTTCTCCCATTGGCTCTCTGACCTTTGTCAATTTGAGTCCTAGATTACCTCATCTGACCAGCTGTATATCAGACAAAGATGTCGAGATAAAAAGACCCACTCTTCCAATAAATGAAGAGAGTACTCAGTTTACTTCTTCAAAGAGAATACATGTATTCACTGAAGACATTTCCTTAATGCCACACCACAGTGAGTCTGTTTTTAGTTATTCCAGTGCTATATATTCTAGTGAAATGAGTGATAATGGTGAAACTGTTGTCCAGGAATCTCATATGTTTTATACAGAACAAATCCCAGACACTGTGGTAGAAATCTCAAGCGATACCTTTTGGAGAGCTACTTATTCGAGAAACCTAATTTCTGACGAAGATAAATATTATATTTTGTCACCGGAGCAAAGTTCTAAGCGATTAGCTCTTTCAACTGATCTACCAGCCGAGATATTTACTACAAACAACGTAGAAGCAAACTCTGCAAAGACGAAGTTTCCGAAGCAAATGATTTCTTCTTCATTTATTTCGTCAAATGATTTCTCTAATCATTTACACGTTTGGTCCAACACTGCTTTTATACAACAAACCCTTAGTGTATCTCTATCGGAATTTGAGAACCATCGTATTTTTCTTCCCAAACTACGATCATTCATACGTTTTCTACTTCTATTGATACAGATGAACTAGCTGTGCCCAGTCTCTTTGTCTTACAACTTAACTCCACAATACATCCAGCTGTTCCAGTAGAGAATAGCACTATAATTCATTCTAATGTTTTAGTTGGTTATAATACAACATTGCGGTCCACTATGTCAAGACAGCGCAATACAATAATACATTACAACATTCCAAGACAGCACAACAATACCGTTCTCTCTAACGTTTTAATACAGGACGATTCTTCAGTAGTACCTAATTATTCAGTACGATACAAAAGTAAAACGTATCTTAATATCACGAAGCAAGTAGATACTGTAACAGAAGTTAACGCTCTAGCACATGTTTCAACAGAAGTAGATTCTGCAATAGAATCAGATATTGCAATGTACGTGAATAGAACAGCAATGTTTTATATTCCAACAGAATCTGATAATTTAACAGAACTTGATATTCTTACTAAACATAGTAGTATAAGAGAAAGTGACGTTTCAATACAGCATGATGTGTCAATGGAACTTGATAATTTAACAGCTTCTAACGTTTCACCTGACGCTGTTAATCCAAAAGGGCTCCCTGTTCCACTGAAACCCGATAATCCAGCAGAGTTTGATAATGTAACAATTTCTGGCATTCTAACTCGACATGATAATCCAAAAGAGTTTGATAAGTTAATAGATCATGACACAGTAGCACATTCTGACAGTCCAACAAGTCTTAATGTTCCAACACGACCTGATAACCCAACAGAACTTGAGAACCTAGCAGTTTCCGATATCTCAACCCAATTCTATATTCAAGTAAAGTATGATACCGCATTAGAGTCCAACACTCCAGTAGAACTTCGAACCTCAGTTGCATTTGATATTCCAACTTTCGATGATAATTCAAAAGAATCTCGTATACTTACTTATCCTGACATTCGAGCTAATCTAGTTGACCCACAAAACATAGCTCCTGTTGGTGTGCATAAATTGATCGACGATCCGGAATCCCACACGTTCAAATTCTACAATCCGAATGACACCACTAAAGATAATTACTCAGTTCTGAATCTTCTTCCAAACGAACAATTTATTTCTAAAACAGTAAATAAATATTTTACAGCAGATGAAAACGAAAATACAATAGAAGATTACGGTATAAATCCCCATCTTCGTATAAGCTCAATTGTTGCTGTGAAGCCAACCAAAGTCTATAGGGATTTTCAAGAAATGCCTTCTCTGAGCCTAGAACTATCCTCATCATCGGACCCAGATTCAAGAAATTATATCTTGGAAAGTTCATCGACGGCCATCAGTAAATTTAATCTCAATTTTTTTATTTCTCCAGATATAACACAAAATCTAATTTGGAACAAACTATCCTCCAACGTAGCACCTGTAAAAGCTTCACTGTATGTAGCAGACGACATTCACTCACACGGGAGTAGTAAAACAAGATCTTCTGGTTACTCAAAACAAGAAGAAGCGACTATCAAACAAACAGACACCCTGATATCAACTATTTTTCAATCTACCTATACATTAAAAAGTGCAGACATTCCTTGGCACTCAGCACAAGCCTCTGAAGTCCACTCGACTCGAAATGAAAACAAAATGGACGATGAAACTACTTCATTTGAAGAAACTCTCTCGTCTACTTCGAAATTTCACGCTTTTGACGGTAAGGATAAAACACGATGTTTCACTACGTAAACCATTTTGTTTGTTCATCGTGAATATTCCTTTTCCTAAATATCTGGTGCTGGCCAAATTTTATAAGATGGTTCGTTTTCTTGCACTGGGTTTGCAGGAATGGTTGCAAGACAGCACCATAATTTCTTAAAGCTGAATTATAAAAGTGATATTGTGAGGTAATAATAAAAATATTACACACTGTCATTTTCTATTTTGACAAGTCATATTTTAGGACTAATATTTTGAATTGGTTATTTAAAGGACTACGTAACATGTAGTTTTGATGAAAATTTGGTGCGTTTGAGTTTTGTATAACCAAATTTTCCCTTTACATCCTTGGAATATTATTTTCTATTTGGTGGTACTTTTTGTACGTATTTACTTAGAAGTAGTTGTCTAGCGATACTACAGGATAATTATGAAAAAAACAAACATAATTATAAAGTTATTATATTTCTAAACGTGCTTGGATACAGTGTAGGTTGCTAAAAGTTATAACTCGTACCGAAATAATATTTTCTCAAACAAACATTTGAAAACGTACCTTCTAATAAGACAAACAACCTCCCCCACCCAATCCTATATTTGTCATCCTGTTAAAAGTTTCTTTTGATTTAAGACAGAATAGAAGTACCCGGTGAAATACTACACCAACATACTGGTTTTGGCTCGGGGTGGGGTATGGTCTTCTGAGAGGATACTTTTAGGAATAACCCACGAAATGTGGCAGCTCAGAAAACAGCCATTAAAAACTAACTCTCGATCTTAAAGTCTGTTTAACTCCCGTCTTGAGTGTATAATGCTTCAACATCTTCATTTAGAGGTAGGATTGATGCGTTGATCGAAAATATTTTGTTACAATCTAGAAACTGTGTATAATGTTAAAGTTTTGTTGGTTAAAGCGTTTCTTCTTCTATCTCAGATGGAGTTTAGTCTTACCGAAATAATAGTTATGATATATAATTATTTTAAATATGCTTTCCTTTTAACTATACTGAAATCATGTGAAAAATATGTAATATTATGCCCCTAGAGGCACAGCGTTATGTCTGCGGATTCACACCACCAGGGCCCGGCATGGCCAAGCGTGTTAAGACGTGCGACTCGTAATCTGAGGGTCGCGGGTTCGCATCTCCGTCGCGCCAAACATGCTCGCCCTTTCAGCCATGGGGGCGTTATAATGTGACGGTCAATCCCACTATTCATTGGTAAAAGAGTAGCCCAAGAGTTGGCGGTGGGTGGTGATGACTAGCTGCCTTCCCTCTAGTCTTACACTGCTAAATTAGGGACGGCTAGCACAGATAGCCCTCGAGTAGCTTTGTGCGAATTTCAAAAACAAACAAACAAACACACCGCCAGAAACTGGGTTTTGATACCTGTGGTGGGCAGAGCACAGATAGCCTATTGTGTAGCTTTGTGTTTAATTCAAACCAACAACAATAAATGTAATATGATAAACATTTCATTCCGAGTAAGACTAGGTAACGTATTCTGCTAACAAAACCAGTGATTAAGTGTATAATATTCCTTATATTTTTTAAGCTTACATTATAAACAGTCAAGGATTTTTTGAAATACTTTAAGCCTAATAAAATGTTGTCGAACTGTTGGTATGTTTATTCAATAGAAACAACATCAGTCTGGAACATCGATAAAGCAACCATTTTTCCATCATCAGAAACAGAAGTCTACTCTCAAGTGCCCTTTATCCCTTTCTACATCTCTCTGGCCATGTTGATGTCATGGGCAAGATTCTGTAGTGTGAAAGAAACACTGCGAAGAGAGATCGCTTGGATACTAAGTTCAGTATTAAATGAACCCATCTTACCAGGCCAAGTCTGTTTCAAGAATGCTCAAGAACAGTGCGAAGCAGTAATTCACAGAAACAATGAAGAAGATATGACGAAGTCCAAATCTATTGATGTTTTTGTCTACATGAATGATAAAAATGGAAAGTATGATCTTGTTCTCACGCGCCGAAGTGCTCACGTTCTACAGCAAGAAGCTGGGAAGTCAAACACTCTCGTCTACCATAGCAGCGTAAGATATGAAGCAAACAGTAAGATAGAAAATTATGTCTTTGATTTTGGATGCATTGACTGACCTAAAGAAAAAAATACTAAACTCAGTTAATATTTTCATATTTAGTTTTTGAGAATATACAGCTCCCCGCTAGTACAGCGGTATGTCTCTGGATTTACAACGCTAAAATCAGGGGTTCGATTCCCCTCGGTGGGTTCAGCAGAAAGCCCGATGTGGCTTTGCTATAAGAAAACACACAAACACACACAAAACATACAGTAAGGCCCGGCATGGCCAGGTGGTTAAGGCGCTCGACTCGATATCCGAGGGTCACGGAATCCCTGTCACAGCTGTTATACTGCTACGGTCAATCCCACTATTCATTGGTAAAAGCGTACCCCAAAAGTTGGCGGTGGGTGGTGATGACTAGCTGCTTTGCCTCTAGTCTTACAGTGCTAAATTAGGGACGGCTATCGCAGACAGCCCTCGTGTAGCTTTAAGAGAAATTCGAAAACAAACAAACAATATACGGTAAACGATGGTGGTGAACACCTAGCCCACAAAATCTATTTATACTGCTCGATTAATATGGGGCAGTGTGGTATGAGTACGATATCTGTAAGGATTTTTTTATTGTTCAATATAGGACGATATGTTCTGTGTTATACCACTTATTGTTCAATATAGGACGATATGTTCTGTGTTATAGCACTTATTATTCAAGATGGGAAAGCACGTTCAGTATATATATTTATTGGACAATTTTATTGTTCTATATGGAATAACACGTTCTTCGTACATTATTTATAAAACATTTTTTGTTTAATATGGGGAAGCTTGTTCAGTATATATATTTATTAGATTGTTTTCTTGTTCATTGTGATGGGTATATTATTTATACGGAATCACATATTCTATGTACATTATTCATAACGCTACTGTAATGTTTAATACGGAACGACATATTGTGTGTACTTTATTTATAAGATAATTTTAGGCCCGGTATGGCCAGGTGGTTAAGGCCACTCAACTTGTAATCCGAGGGTCGCGGGTTCGAATCCCCGTCACATCAAACATGCTCGCCCTTTCAGTCGTGGGAGCGTTACAATGTTACAGTCAATCCAACTATTCGTTGGTAAAAGAGTAGCCCAAGAGTTGGCGATGGGTGGGGATGGCTAGCTGCCTTCCTTCTAGTCTTACACTGCTAATTTAGGGACGGCTAGCGCAGATAGCCCTCGAGTAGCTTTGCGCGAAATTCAAACACAAACAAATAAACATTATGAAGAGGTCAAAGCGCACCTGACCCTGCAGGGTACATATGATTACCCAAATACCAAGAGAGAAAGAGAGATTATTTATAAAATAGTTTTGTTGCTCAATTTTTTTTTTTTTTAACTTTACAGTTTTATTTTTTCAGGTCCATAGAGTGGACACTTACTTGCAGGAGAGACATTTCAAAAGACCTACACCTCACACAACGTCTGGAGTTATAGCTACTGTTACCATCTCGTGTATCGGTGGAGCTTGTCTGTTGCTGTTATGTATTTTGCTGGTAAGGCTTTTATGTTGTTTTGTGTTTTTTTATCTTTCAGAGAGCACAAAAAATACATTAATAATTTAAATAAACTGTTTTACGAAAAGCTCATTCCACTTGCGAATTTCAGTAAATAGTTGATTCTTGTTTTAGTGCAGAGTTACACAATAGGCTACCTGAACCCTGTCTACACCAGGGAATCGAACCTCGAATTTTAGTATTTAATTCCGCAAACTTATCGCTGATTCAACAGCGATCAAATTATTTTTGAGCCCAACAAGCTTATCTACGTTATCCAGTGCTGCCATCTGCTATTTAAAATGACATATGTATATATTTGTTAACAAATACAATTTATCCAAGAGCTTTGAACTGTTAACACCTATCAAAAAAACAAACAAACAAACTACGAGGGTGAAAATTTCCAGAGTAAAGCTATCGATGAACCAACCGTTTAGAATTATGGTCAGTTACTAACCAAATTTTCTCAATACTAAACGTTCCAAATTTTATTTCACACCATCCATAAAAACTACCTAAAAATATCACGATGAATTTGTTGCGTTGAGAAAACATTTCTCGCGATTACCAATAAAATGTGGTTAGAAATTACATACAGTTCTGATCCACAAGGTGTGTTCTCTTTACTGTAGGCTTAAATAGTCTCGGTCAGTGAATGTGTTGGACAAGAAACTGATTAGTCACTAATAGGCAGACATATTAATAAATAACCCATTCTAAGTTTTCTTTAAAGTTAATCTAAACTAAGCCAACTCATAATTAAAAGGCAAATATTTCTTTAAATGTTTCGTCAAATAGCACGAGCTTTTACCAACCCCATATAGTTGCACAAAGTAACAAATTATACCAGGCTTCAACCTGTTCATGTAGGGTATCGTGTTTCCCTTTCGTGTTAGACAGAACAGGAAGAAGTTTATGAAATATAGGCTCAGCTCAATAATCGTATACGACCGTCTATGTCATTCTTTAAACGAGACAGAACATTAGTCGTGTTTAATTTATTACAAAAATGTTGAGGCCCAGCATGGTCAGGTGGGTAAGGCGCTCGTCTCCTAATCCGAATCCCAGTCGCACCAAACATGCTCGTCATTTCAGCCGTTGAGGGCTTTATAATGTAACGTCAACCCCACTATTTGCTGGTAAAAGAGTAGCCCAAGAGTTGACGTGGGTGGTGATGACTAACTGCCTCCTCTCTAGTTTACACTACTAAATTAGGGACAGCTAGCGCAGATAGCCTTCGTGTAGCTTTGCGTAACATTCGAAAACAAAAATGTTGGAAATAGAAACTGTTTATGTTATTAATGCAGTATTTGGTGTTTGCTTAAAACCGTCTATCTGTAATGAAATGCTAACGTTTTCGTATTTACGCACAAGAAATTCCAAAAGTGACTTACTGTGGTCTCTACGAATAAACTGAAAAGCTGTTTTGGTGGTGTTATAAACCCACATGTATACCATCAATAATTAGAAATGCAAGTATTAGTAATACATTTTTATGAGTTCTAAGCAGGTAAAATCTAGTCTGTAAATAAAGGATTAATTTCTGATCAGTACACATTAAACATGAACTTGATAATGAACATAGCTAATCAAATGCATATATTACGTTATTGCTTATGAATATTATAACACAATATTTCATTAATTGGGTATCCTTGCTATTAACGACATTTTCGGCCGTAAACCTAATGATGTCAGGTTCAGTCAACTTAGAAGACTATTTTGACCCTAAATGCATATGTTAAGCTAATAGCATTAATAGGAGTATCAACTACGATGTAAGTGAATTCATATAAATCGTTCCTCAAGATTTTCACCATAGTGCATAAGGGGCCTCGTTTCAATAGAGTAAGTGACAATTGATGTAAGATTTTAACTATGTGGTATCTGGTGTAATTTTTCACTGTAATGAATGAAAGCTAACACGAGATTTTATGCGCTTATATTACAGAACTAAATAACAAAAGACACCAGGCTTCACCTCTGCTGAGTTTGAATTTTTTTGCCACAATAATAAATTTTTTGAATTCAATCAAAACTACATAGGATTTGCCTGCACATAGTCGTCCCTAATTTTGGGACATTAGGATAGAGGGAAGATAGCTAATCAACTGTTACACTGTTAGCTCTTGAGCTACTCTTGTCTGACTGAATAGTTATGTTTGACTGACACTTTTATTTTGCATCCACAGTCTTAAGTTATTGAGCATTGTGTTTTTGCAGCCATGTGATGTGAACCATAAATCCATGTATTCACATTTTGGACAAGCTAACTACTGCAGTGGTAATAACAATTTTCCTCTTTGTAAGTTGGACGGATGTAAAATGCTATGTGGATTGTGATGTGGAAAAACTTTTTTTCTTCTCATATATGAAACATTCTACAGAACGATTTTTATACACATCTGGATAAACATTGGCTTTTCATGAAATTAAATTTAGACTTTGACTTCCAGGTGGTAATGAAACAACGACTTGACCAGCCAAGGAACTGTTCTCCTACATATGATTCATACAGTCTAGAATCATTCTCAACCATTAGTAGCTTCCAAAGACGACGAGGCAGAAGAAGTTCTCTGTGTTCTTTTGTTAACCAAGCTTTCCAAGACCCGGTAAGTGTTCACCAAGTTTTAGAATATCCAGTAAATGTCAACTTAGCTTTCCAAACAGGGGTAGATGTCAACTTAGCTTTCCAAGACCCGGTAAGTGTTCACCAAGTTTTAGAATATCCAGTAAATGTTAACCAAGCTTTACAAACAGGGGTAGATGTCAACTTAGCTTTCCAAGACCCGGTAAGTGTTCACCAAGTTTTAAAATATCCAGTAAATGTTAACCAAGCTCTACAAACAGGGTAGATGTCAACTTAGCTTTCCAAGACCCGGTAAGTGTTCATCAAGTTTTAGAATATCCAGTAAATGTTAACCAAGCTTTACAAACAGGGGTAGATGTCAACTTAGCTTTCCAAGACCCGGTAAGTGTTCACCAAGTTTTAGAATATCCAGTAAATGTTAACCAAGCTCTACAAACAGGGGTAGATGTCAACTTAGCTTTCCAAGACCTGATAAGTGTTCACCAAGTTTTAGAATATCCAGTAAATGTTAACCAAGCTCTACAAACAGGGGTAGATGTCAACTTAGCTTTCCAAGACCCGGTAAGTGTTCACCAAGTTTTAAAATATCCAGTAAATGTTAACCAAGCTCTACAAACAGGGGTAGATGTCAACTTAGCTTTTCAAGACCCGGTAAGTGTTCACCAAGTTTTAGAATATCCAGTAAATGTTAACCAAGCTCTACAAACAGGGGTAGATGTTAACTTAGCTTTCCAAGACTCGGTAAATGTTCACCAAGTTTTAAAATATCCAGTAAATGTTAACCAAGCTCTACAAACAGGGGTAGATGTCAACTTAGCTTTTCAAGACCCGGTAAGTGTTCACCAAGTTTTAGAATATCCAGTAAATGTTAACCAAGCTCTACAAACAGGGGTAGATGTCAACTTAGCTTTCCAAGACCCGGTAAGTGTTCACCAAGTTTTAGAATATCCAGTAAATGTTAACCAAGCTCTACAAACAGGGGTAGATGTCAACTTAGCTTTCAAGACCCGATAAGTGTCAACCAAACTTTACAAAACCCAATAAGTCTTAGTCAAGGTTTTGAAGACAGGATAAGTGTTAACCAAACTTTTCAATACCCAGGAAATGTCAACTAAACTTTCCAAGAACTAGTAGGTGCTATCCAAGCTTTTTCCAGAACCTTTTCAAGCGCCAATAACAGTATCGAAGATTTGTAAGTTTTTAAAACCAAGTAAATGTTAATCAAACTTTTCAAAACTTAGCAAGTGTTAAATATACTTTCCAAAACTTAGTTTTCAGGACACATATGAACTAAAAATTACACATCATGAAACTCATCCTTTTTCTATAACTCCTCACCATATACTGTGTTAAGTTATACAATTCAACAAACACAAACCACACAATGATGGCAGCTGTATGTATATACTGTACAAATGTTTATCACGTTAAGGTTGCTGACATCTCATATACTAACATTGTAATAACATAATGATGTAACACGTGTATTTATATACTGTATAAACTAATGACAATATGCGAGTTACAAATCCTGCTGAATGCACAATGTGATATTTAATATATATGTTTTGCAATTTGTACACGACGGTGCTCACGAAACTGTCGTAGAAATTTATATATAACACTAGTTGCATGTACCACGTGAACTCCTATTACAAATACAGGTAGGTTGATTTTAGTTGCAGTACGATACAGTTATAGTGATTAAAATAATATCACAATGTTGATTGTATATATTGTTTAAACGTGTATTATGATGCATACATTAGTATCATAGCAGTTTACTAATTTTCAATACATTTTGGTCGATACAGTTATCAATGAACACGGACATTTGTTATACAATATGGAATAACGTTCTACGCACGTTCACCAAGTTGTATCAAAATCAGATCATTTTTGACTGAGTTATAGAACAAAAATAGTGTGGAAAACTGGTCCCCATATTAACAGATAGGGATTTGTATGAATTTTAGCGACCTTGCTACGATCTTGACCCTCCAAAACTTGTTTCTTCTAAGTTGAGCCGTGCGCTAAATGTATGTCCACTTTTATCTAAATACGTTCAACAGGTTTCATGAACAATTTTGCTGACAAACACATACATGGGGTGAAAATATAACTTCCGTCCACCTTTGGTGGGGAAGATAATTATGTTAACAATGAGATATATGTACTTATTAGGAAAAATAATTATAGATAATCAATGAAATTATTTACATATATTTGTAAACAATATAAAAATTAAAACCACATACCTAGGAAAAATATTTCCACACACACTACATAAAATGGACACCCCTTACTTGATATACCAGTACACATTTGGCAGCTGACAGTTCAAATAAACGTGCTGTAGAAAAACCATTCATTTGTTATGTAAAAATGATGTACGTTTCTGACCATTGTATAGGTTTAAAGAAAACAAATTAGGGTATATAACTGTAAACTTGGACAAAACGTATCAGTCATGGTCTCTTTGTGTGTTTGTTTTTGAATTTCCTACAAATCTACATGTGGGTTATCTGTGTCTCTTTTTATAAAACCCATTTTCCTCAATTATTTACGGTTTTCCAAAGGAACTTCTGTAGAACTCACTTCTTCTCCTTCTGTTTCTATCTGTGATAAGTAATTCCATTTAAACCCAGATAGTTTTTATATGTCAGTTTCTAACTGGATACAGTTCTGAAGTTGTCTTGAGCCATGGCTTGATACTTTTATATTGGCTTTCATTTGATACGTTTCACTAGTTAATATTTCACTTGTCTTTTCATTATTTTGCTATCAGAAAAGTATATATAACAAAGTTAAAGTTTGCGAGGTTCTAACTACAGAATGATGGTTATTTTCTTGATTTTCTATAATTTGACCCTTATTACTCACATTTTCTGTAAGTTCACACTTATTACTCACACTTATTATAAATTGACCCTTATTACTCACATTTTCAATAAACTGATCGTTGTTACTCACACTTTTTTATAAATTGACCCTTATTACTCACACTTTCTGTAAGTTCACTTTCAGTATTCATATATTATTAATATGTAGATTTTTATTAGTTACTTGAAACATTTTCCTTGATTAGCTATTAATAAGTTATTCTTCGCTGGCTACTGTTAACGTCAAGTAGGTTATACTTAATTTACTATTTGTAAAGTTTCTGTCGCTTAGCTGTAATTAAATCATTCTTCATTTAGTACTGTTAAAATTTCGAATGATTGGCTTTCGTTGTTTTCGTTTTCTTTCAAAATTGTTAACATTTCAAGAAACTTGTTTCATCGTCAACGTTAAAATTTCGTTTCATTATTAACACTTCGTTAAATCAACTTTGACAAGGTAATCTTTCATTTGCCATTGTTAAGAGCATTTTCTACACTAGCTTTCGCTATAGATTATCTTTCATATGTCACCGTTAGTACTGCCAACCTAGATTTCGGTTATTTTTCATGCGTGTTTTTGATAACACTTCGTTAGGTTAGCTTTCTTTAAGTCATTTGTTATCTGTAGTTATTGCTGTTCTGATATTTATCAAAAGTAAAGCTTAAACATGAAATGCTTGAGTTTTCTATTCATATTAATGCAATACTTAGTTAACTTCTACATGTCACTGCTAAACCTTTTCGTAAGTTATTTTCCGTTTCTTTGGCAATATGTAATTAATTAAAAGAAAACAAAGTCAGGTTATAAATTTCTATTATGTCCGTTCGATTAGGCCCGGCATGGCCAGGCGTGTTAAGGCGTGCGATTCCTAATCTGAGGGTCGCGGGTTCCCATCCCCGTCGCGCCAAACTTGCTCGCCCTTTCAGCCGTGGAGGCGTTATAATGTAACGGTCAATCCCACTATTCGTTGGTAAAAGAGTAGCCCAAGAGTTGGCGGTGGGTGGGGATGACTAGCTGCCTTCCCTCTAGTCTTACACTACTAAATTAGGGACGGCCAGCACAGATAGCTCTCGAGTAACTTTGTGCGAAATTCAAAAAACAAACAAACAAACTGTTCGATTAACTGCCTTTGGTACTCCTAGTTAGTTTGGAAGTTGTTTTTTTACTTCTAGGAAATGCCTACGTTATAGTTAATTCTGGTATCAGCGAAAACTATGTTAGGATCCTGACTGAAATATTTGTTAATGTATTTGCTTAGATTAAAAATTGTATTATTTCTTCTCCAGGATGGACTTTCCCACCCACTAGACACATCATCCTTGGCAGTGTTTACCTCCAACATGGAAGCTATTAATCAAGAATTTAAGGTGATTCTTTTTCCTTGTTCCTTTTGTATTATCTATTTTTACTCCAACACTTACTTGTTTCCAATGACGTAAACACGTTTATACTTTTTTGTTTGGCAGACAGATATTAAACCTAAACAACAGTTCGTAAGAGATCTTGTTCGTGAAACCCTTGGTGTTGAAAATTATTATTTTCTATCATGTGAAAATAATCTAGAAGCCATAAATACCTCATTGCAAATGGCCAAATCTCAGAAGTTAGGATAACGGATTTTAAATAAATTAAATAAGACGTTTTTATGGTTGAATACTTTGTGAAACAATGATCCTTATTTGTCACTAGCTTCGTCATAGCTGAAATAGCATGTATTTTCCTAAAGTAGTATAGAGTATATTTTTATTTAGGTATATTAAAGTAATATTTATAAATTGTTCTATAATATTTGGTTTTAGTTAATCATAACCGTGTTTACCTGACGTTGCAATCTCATAAACATATGCGCATCCTTTCACACAGGCAAAAGTTACACATTATAACCTTTATTTTTAAATTTCAAGCTAGCACATATACCTTTCTGTGTTAAATTTCTAGGGAAGTAGCCTATTGAAATAAGTGATACAAACACCTGTACAAACTAGCATGGGATCATTTGAATTATCTGTGTGGACATGGAATTGAAATATGTAACCCAATGAGTTGTGGGATACCGCACCATTACTTTCGTATGGCTGTTAAAGTAGGATATCTCCACAATCCTGGATTTCATTAGTCTTCATCTGATCTTGTACCTATTGCCCTGGTGTAGGAAGTCTCTGTCTTCATTCCAGCAGCAGTCAGTTTGCGAATTAGAAATCTGCCAGTCCATCGGTTATTCATGTGAACAAAGATGTGTTTCACTCATTCACACGTTTAATTTGTATTTACTGTTCATTTTCGATTTATTTTCTAAGCAGACTTTTCCGAATCTGCTCTAACTATTGGACATCAGTGAATTTGAATAACCACAAGATGAACTGAACGAAACTCAGTTCAAACAACATTTAGCGAAGCTGTTATCCTAGTTTGGTTTGTTTTGAATTTCCTGCAAAGCTACACGAGGGCTATCTGCGCTAACCGTTCCTAATTTAGCAGTGTAGGATTAGAGGGAAAGCAGTTAGTCATAACTACTCACCGCCAGCTCTTGGGCTACCCTTTTATCAACGAATAGTGGGACTGACCGTCACATTATAATTCCCCTACGACTGAAAGGGCGAGCATGTTTGTTGCGATGAGGAATCGAATCCGCGACCCTCGGATTACGAGTGGAGTGCATTAACCACCTGGCCATGCCGGGCCTGTTATCCTAGTTACAAAAGCGTTTATTGACTTTCAACAGTCAAATAAAATTGTCATGTAAAAAACAAAAAAAAACACATTTAGGACAATATACATCTGACTAAAGACTTAGTGGAACATTACCCATTGCTTTTTGTTATTTAGAATCAAATGATACTCCGTTAATCGTACTTGATAGGATATACTGTTGTTTAAAAGTTTCACATAAAGTTACCAAAAGGGCTATCTGCGCAAAGTCGTCCCTAATTTTAGGCTGAAAGACTGAAGAGAAGGCATTCAGTTAAAAGCGACCACCAGTAACTCTCGACAGAATACTGAAATTTGATTGTTGCTCTCATAGTGCATCCATGCCACAAAGTGTCGGTATGGCAAGGTGGTTAAGGCACTCGACTCGTAAACCGAGGGTCGCGGGTTCGAATCCCGTCACACAAAATATGCTCGCCATTTCAACCGTGAGGGCGTTATAAAGTGACGGTGAATCCCACTATTTGTTGATAAAAGAGTAGCCCAAGAGTTTGAGGTGGGTGGTGATGACTAACTGTCTTCTCTCTAGTCTTACACTGCTAAATTAGGAACGGGTAGAGCAGATAGTCCTCGTGTAGCTTTGGGCGAAATTAAAACCAAACCAAACTGATGGACACACACTGAACTACTCTATCATATGGATGTGACACACAGCAAATTTGATATACCATAAAAATAAGATACACATTTAGACTAGTGTACTATATTAATGTGACACACATTAATCTAACATTCCATGCAAATAACACACATTAAACTGATATTTCATACTGAAGTAACACGTTAAATCTAACAAACCATGTATGTATATATGTCACCTATTGAACTACTCTGTCATTATGAATGTGACACACAGTAAGTTGAACATACATATAAGACCCAATACACGACTTATATTAAGCGTAATACGTTAGTTAAATATATCACGCATCAAGTATGCCATTTAAACTATATGTGTTTCCTTTACTACGAATTATACTTTTCTCCAGAAAATACCGATGAATATGCCGAGAGTCGATGAAGCTCTACCTGGGACAGAAGTGAAAAATCGATATGCAAATATCATACCCGGTAAGAGTTGTTATATGGTACTTGATGTCGTTACGACACCAGAGCTTGAATTGTATGTAAAGGTCAAAAATCACAAATAACAATACAGTTTTCGAGTACAATAGAACGGATCATAAACTCTAGGTGATCATTTTGTTGTGTTGGTGTAATTTTGTTTACTGGTACCAGGCCGTTAAAAGTATTTGAAATGCTATTATATAATATGTTTTTAAAAATCACGCTGCACCACAAGTAAAAGATGAATTATAGGAATGTTCATCTAAAGGCTTCGCGACATAATGTTGAAATCTGAACAAAGGAGTTTTTAGTTGCAGATTATTGTTTGTTTGTTCATTTTTTTGTAGAGCAGAGCCGCCATAAATTATCTTCTGTGTTCATCGGTGGAATCGAACCCTGGATTTTAGCGTTGTAAATCTATAAAATTACCACTGCGCACTAGGGAACAGACTAAGTTAACTAGTTTAGTTAAATGCATTATCTTAAATAGAAAAGTATGAGCAATCATTTGAGAGAAATCTTCTTAACAGATACCAGGATAACGTGATAATTACTAACAGAATTCGAATGACGTATAAGATGTGTATAACAAAGTTAGTTTACGGCATATACGATATTGACTGTACATACAACGTTAGGTACAAAACATTTGGCCACAATCTGCGCTAAGATAGCGAGAGAGGGTGTATATTGTATGCTACAAGTGAAACGTATGTTACGGAAACAAAAGACCCATTATTTATATGCAAAAACGGCTCGTTTGGGCTGAGAAAACACTTTACATAGAAGAGCGAACAACGTTTCGACCTTCTTCGGTCATCGTCAGGTTCACTATGTAAAGTGTTTTCTCAGCCCAAACGAGCCGTTTTTGCATATAAATTTCTCAACAAGTGGGTTTCTCGTCATCACTGATTATTATTTCAAAAGACCCATTAGAACCTGG
The DNA here is from genome assembly GCF_004210375.1 of Tachypleus tridentatus. NCBI lineage: Eukaryota > Metazoa > Arthropoda > Merostomata > Xiphosura > Limulidae > Tachypleus > Tachypleus tridentatus. The sequence continues at coordinate 28,154,316 of NC_134837.1, read as the reverse complement.
CCAGTAATATTTATCATATAGAATTTGCGTATTAAACAATGGTAGGCATAATTAATGGAATATGTTTTTACAGAAAGAATAATGAATATAATACAAGGTACACTTTGTGAATCTTAGAATTATAGTGGACGTAGGCTGTGCTACCAAGTAATTCGATAAAATATGCGGTAAAGATGTTTGTTTGTTTTGAATTTCGCGCAAAGCTGCACGAGGGCTATCTGCGCTAGCTCTCCTTAATTTAGCAGTGTAAGACTAGAGGGAAGGCAGATAGTCATCACCACCCATCGCCGACATTTACCAACGAATAGTTACAACGCTAAAAACCGGATTTCGATACCCGTGGTGGGCAGAGTACAGATAGCCCATTGAGTAGCTTTGTGCTTAATTCAAAAACAACAACCAACGAATAGCGGGATTGATGGACATATTGTAATGCTCACACGGCTGAAATGGTGAGCATGTTTGGTGTGACGGGATTCGAACCCGTGACTCTCAGATTGCGTGTCAAGTGCCTTAACCACCTGGCCATGGCGGGCCCAGTACAGATGTAAATTCACTGGATGAAATAATAGAAAATCTACGTGCCTTAAGTACAGCCTGGATACTACATCATCCTATAATGGAACTCTTGCTTATATGATATTGGAAAAACATTTTTATTACACGATGTGCAACCTCGACTTCGCGAATTTTGCATGTAGACTTGCAATATGGTTCACAATTTTTCCGTTTCGCTTTCGTTTTCCGTCACGGATAACTTTAATTTTCTCAATTTTCAGGGTGCGAATATGAATACGTCACACGTAGATCTAATGCACTGGCACCACGGGTAATTAAAAATAATCTTTCTACTTACGAAATAGTAGAACTAATCTTCCCAAAAAAGTAACTTTAAGAATAAATAGATAAATCTAGAACCATCAGTACGATTACTTGAACCTCGCCTTGACAAAAATTGCAGAGGTTGTGAGCCCAAAACAAACGTTATTTACTTTTATTAAGAGGGCCCGGCATGGCCAGGTGGTTAAGGCACTCGACTCCTAATCGGAGGGTCGAGGGTTCGAATCACTGTCACACCAAACATGCCCCTTCAGCTGCGGGGGCATTATAATGTTACAGTCAATCCAACTATTCGTTGGTAAAAGAATAGCCCAAGAATTGGCGGCGGATGGTGATGACTAACTGCTAAATTAGGGACGGATAGCCCTCGTGTAGCTCTGCGCGAAATTCAAAATCAAACAAGAAAACTTTTATTACATAAGTTGAAACACGTGAATCTTCTTGTGGGTGTAACTTTTCTGATACATAGAAAGTATCTACTCCAGTCTTTTACCATTCCTCAATTTTTATTACTTCCAGACAAGGTCGAGTACAAGACCCATTGGTCTTGTCTTCTGATAGACTGTTGTAGACATAGTATAGTTTCTCGATATTAGTGAGATAATGACACTGCGCAGGTCACAATATACGTTGTAAGTTTGTATCATGTTCAGTGAACCAATCATGAAGGAGTTTATCAGTGTAATTTAGAATTAGGATACAGAGACCTTTGATTTGTTAGTCAGCTTATTCATGCCCAGAACTCAGATACCGCCAATCAATCCCCAAATTTAACATCCCATTCAAAACTAGATATTCTTCTGGACTTTCAAATATTATATCGAACATTGATGCTCGTGCATTTTATTGTCTACATTTTTCAGACCCCTGGTGAGTTTATTTATTTAACGTATAAATAACTACGTGGTACAAACGCGAAATAAGGAACAATCTATTATATTGTTTGGGTTTTGTAATATTTTGGTTAGTGAGAAAAGAAGTGTAGTACAGGGTGGAACAGACATATTGTGTGGTTGTTAATTACTCTACAGAAAATGAGATACAATGAAGCACAGAATTAGGGATTTATAGTAAAGACTGTGTAAATATAACGGGAATCACACATAAATAATGACTGACAGTGTGGTATAGAGATTGAACAAAATGTGAGGTATTGAATACTAGACAGAACGCTTTTCTAAGCTTTATTGAATAGCATGCGATAGAGAAATAACCAAGAGGCGTGGTGCATAGTTGTTGTACAACACGTGTGGTAGATAATTATAGGACCTAGGTGTTCTATATGATTAACGGACGCGATATTAGTTGAAACAATATCTGGTGTGAAACAAAGCAACTAGACGCGATATTAGATGCTGAATCAATACTCGGTGTGAAATATAACATGGCTGAGTGCAATGATAGGTGTTGAATCAATATTTGGTGTGGAAAATAAAATAGCTTGACACGATGTTAGGTGTTGAATCAACATTTGGTGTGGAATATAAAATAGCTTGACACGATGTTAGGTGTTGAATCAACATTTGGTGTGGAATATAAAATAGCTTGACACGATGTTAGGTGTTAAATCAATATTTGGTGTGGAATATAAAGCAACTGAACAGGTTGTTAGGTGTTGAATCAATAGTTGGTGTGAAATATAAAGCAACTGAACAGGTTGTTAGGTGTTGAATCAATATTTGGTGTGAAATATAAAGCAACTGAACAGGTTGTTAGGTGTTGAATCAATATTTGGTGTGGAATATAAAGCAACTGAACAGGTTGTTAGGTGTTGAATCAATAGTTGGTGTGAAATATAAAGCAACTGAACAGGTTGTTAGGTGTTGAATCAATATTTGGTGTGAAATATAAAGCAACTGAACAGGTTGTTAGGTGTTGAATCAATATTTGGTGTGAAATATAAAGCAACTGAACAAGTTGTTAGGTGTTGAATCAATAGTTGGTGTGAACTATAAAGCAACTGAACAAGTTGTTAGGTGTTGAATCAATAGTTGGTGTGAACTATAAAGTAACTGAACAGGTTGTTAGGTGTTGAATCAATAGTTGGTGTGAAATATAAAGCAACTGAACAAGTTGTTAGGTGTTGAATCAATAGTTGGTGTGAACTATAAAGCAACTGAACAGGTTGTTAGGTGTTGAATCAATATTTGGTGTGAAATATAAAGCAATTGGATAATATATGTGAGAATATAATGGTGGTAAAATGTTTCTTGGTACAACGTGTGTGAAACTGATTTAATAGTCAGAACTTGTGGCACAGAAGTTGAGGTGCCTAATTTATAGAAATATTGAATAGGTTGTAACTTACATTTATTTTTAACACGGTTTAGTTCCAGAAACTCGGGTCTTCCTAAAGCCACGTCCAGGAGAACCACACTCAGACTACATCAATGCTAACTATGTGAGGGTAAGTATATATATATATATCAATGTTGAATTGTTTCTAAGGAACAATTGCTGGTAAGATTATTTTTGTGTGAACTTTATGTCACATGTCATCTTTGGTACACTATTGTATGACAAGTATTAGCTGAAACTTCATTTTTTTCAGTACAATAGACCACACCAGTATAAACAGCACATGAATCAGAAATAATCGATTTTATTATGAATAATGTTAGAATAGATACCCAAAGACTCAAAGTGTTCGTATATAACATTCGATGTCATGACGTTTTCTTGCTTGAAACTCATTCCAACAAATGGAGAGTTTAAAGGATCGGCTGACACACCGATGACTTGTTATATTTCTAAATACATATTTATGAAGTATACTCTTAATATGTATTCTTTTATTTAGGGTTACGATGGCAAGTCCATTGCTTACATTGCCACACAAGGCCCTCTCTTGGAAACAATTTCAAGTTTTTGGCAAATGGTGTGGGAACAGAAATGTCAAGTTATCATAATGCTGACCCAACTTTCAGAGAAAGGGATGGTAAGTTTTATATAATGTTTGTTCCCCCCTTTTATTGACTTGGAAAAGGTTTTTGCAACAAATGCAGAGAGCTTTGAAATTTCGATTTCACCCAGAAAAAAAGATTCGAGTGTTAGGGATGTACCTTAAGACTAGAAATAGCATGAATAGTTGCTTTATTCCTACATAGTTGTAATTTTAAACTCAACTGACTACTGTATACTTTATTAAATGTTGGCGAAATAAATTTGTATATTTGAATTGGGGGGGGGGTAACAACAACTGGTTACTCTTTATTTACTGTGTTAACCGAGGTTGTTGTGTTACCGATTGAAACAACAACTTTCCCTCATAATTATTTATTTAAATGGGCAGTTTGCTATCGCACCAAACTTTGTGTGTGCACCCCCGTGACTCTCCCCATGTTTTCTACCTTGACATTTCTGAATCATGCTTTCGATATTTATGTATATCTTTTAACTTCTTGTCTCTTACTTCCTCTTTGTCATGTCCCCCCAAAAAGTACATACAATACTGCTGTCCCCCGCTGTCTACGGATTTACGACGATAAAATCAGGGGTACGAGTCCCCTCAGTGGACACAGCAGATAGCCCAATGTGGCCTTGCTATAAGAAGACACACGAACACACATACAGTACTATTGATTTGAATATATGTTTAAGCTCGACTTAGAGGTCGTGACAGTAACAGTCTGGGAAATGGCTAGTACGAGGCTTAAGAAGTTTAACGTAGTACCAGTTTGTATAGTTTATAGACTGTGACACAGAAGAGGTCAATGTCCCATAAATGATAACACTATATGTTTAGTGATGCTTACTTGAAAGTTCAAGAAAAGACTTAAAGGTTTGTTCTGCACATGTTAAAACAACTAGCTTGCAATATGTTCACATTTTACCAAAGTTAACTGAACTGTTAAGGTTACCTACGCAAGAGTTCAGATATCTTCGTTTTTAATGTCCGCTTGTAAGCTCTTGAGGTTTCATTGAAGGTAAAAGCTTTATTGGAAACATGAACTGAGCGACTAAGTATTGTGTTGCCACGTATGTTATTCTCTAAGGTGTCATGTCTCGTGAACGGCTCGCGTAACGTTACAAATAAAGCACAACTCAAGAAAATGGCGCCTGTGTGAATACAGTGATACTATGAACATAGTTTTCTCTGCTAAAAATATTTATTTCTATTTACACTTTTACAAATAACTAGACTTTTAGTTAAAAATATACTTCAGGTTGGATCGAAACATGTTTAAATATTACAAAAAAAAAAGCAGGACAAGTTGAGAAAGAAGAAAGGTTTTGTTTGTTTTGTTTGCACAAAGCTACTTGAGTGCTATCCGTGCTAGCCGTCCCTAATTTAGCAGTGTAAGACTAGAGGGAAGGGAGCTAGTCATCACCACCCACCGCCAACTCTTGGGCTACTCTTTTACCAACAAATAGTGGGATTGACCGTCACATTATAACGCCCCACGGCTGAAAGGGCGATCATGTTTGACGCAACAGGGATGCGAACCCGCGACCCTCAGATTACGAGTCGCACGCCTCAATACGCTTGGCCATGCCGGGCCCAAAGAGGAAAGAGAAGGTCTACCATAGCCAGGTGGTTAGGGCCATCTATTCATAATTTGAAGATTGGGGGTTCGGATCCCCGTCACACCAAACTTGCTCGCCCTATCAGCCGTGGGGCGTTATAATGTTATGATCAATCCCACTATTCGTTGATAAAAGTAACTAACCCAAGAGTTGGCAGTGGGTGGTGATGACTAGCTGCCTTCTCTCTACGCTTACACTGATAAATTAGAGATGGATAGCGCAGATAGTTCTCGTGTAGCTTTGCACGAAATTCAAAACAAACTAAAAAGAGACGTTGTCATTATTATTTTATTTAAGAGAACTTTATAAACTGACTATTTAGTACATGCGAGTACACAATGAATCCAAACACACGTACACATAAATGTACTACTATCACATAACGTTAGTGCCACCCAGTGGCACAGCGGTATGTATGAGGACTTACAGTGCCAGATACGGTGTTTTGATACCCATGGCTGGCAGAGCACAGCTAACCTATTGTGTAGGTTGGCGCTTAACTACAAATAAACATTAAACAGGTATTTGTTTCGTATTTAATAAAAACGACGATATATACATACATATATCAGATTTTTTTAGGGTGAATATGAAATTCGAAAAATGAGGAGAACAAAGTTGTAAGGATATATATTATTACAATGAGATCAACCCTTACACTACAATTATTAATGTAGGCATGCATTTCAATGTGCTTTATCACTAAACCGGTATTTTCTTTGTACTTAACAGATACAATGATATGCATATCAGATTTTTTACGGCGAACTTATGATTAAAAAGATATGGAAAGTTAAGCAGCAAGCACACATATTATTACAATATTCTCGATCATTACGTAAAGTGATTAATATAGGTAAGCACGAGTCAGCCACGTCACTAAATGAGAAAGTGGTAGCACGTTCGAGAGTCACATCAAAATAATTTTTATAAATATTCTGTAGAGGGACACTGTTATCATAAAGCGTGGGTGGAACAGTTGGCTTCAGATGTTGCTTGTTTGTTTTCAAACACGCAACGCTACACAGTGGATTATTTTTGTTGTGCCCACAACGGGGATCTAATCCAAATTTTAGCGCTATAATACCACAGGTCCACTACGAAGGAAAATGTGAACAACAAACAGAGAAAACTTAAAACTAGCAGAAGACGAAAGCTACACGAGGGCTGTTAGCGCTAGCCGTCCCTAATTAGTGCAAGACAAGAGGGAAGGCACCTAATCATCGCTACCAACTCTTGGGTTACTCTTTTACCAGCGAATAATGGGATTGACTGGAATATTATAACGTCCCCACTGCTGAAAAGACGAGCATGTTTAGTGTGACGGGGATTCGAACCTGCGACCTTCGGACTACTAGTCGAGCGCCCTAACCCCCTGGCCATGCCACACCCTTGATAGAGGGCGACTGAAGTATGTAATAGCTGTTTATTGATTCTCTTCCTTCTTGTCCATTTCAGCTTTTTCTTTTTTGAGCTTCATTTGGATTTTTTTTTACCAAAACCACAAAGGCAGAATTGTCTAGTTAATAAGAAAGAAAATTGAATGAATGCTTTTTTCTACCTGTTGTAAGCTGATCCTCTCCTTTTAGCCTCGGTGTGCTCCATACTTTCCAAGCAAGCTGACGGATTGTGATCGTTCTTATGGTCAATACCAGGTGTCGCTGAAGAAAAAAGAAATTGACGAAAATTACACGATATCGATGTTTCACCTACGTAGAACTGACGTGAGTATTTTCTTTGTAGGTAATTTAAATAAAACAAAAACAAACACTAGACATCGATCTGTGGCCGCTACTCTTTTGATATAGAAACAAGACAAAGGTTACTAAGGTTAGGTACTGGTGTCTGACGTCACAAAACGAAGCAGGCCTAAATCTTCTTTACCATAAGTTAAAACGTGACTTACGAAGTGCGATTCAAGTCCGTTAATAAAACAGGTAAACAGTTTGTACCGCAATGCGAACTTATAATGTACAAGTCTGCAACTTGTTAATTTTCTCCACAGTTTACAATTTTACGTTTCTTAAAGCAGTGGTTCTCAAAGTGTGGTATGTGAGCTATACTGGTGTTTCATGAGAGTTCTCCAGGTGGTCCAGATTGCAAGTCACTGATGAGTTTGGTTTGTTTTTTTTTTGCGGTGGCAAGCGAAAATGGGTAGAGTAGAACTGGTAGATAATTCGTTGGAAGTCTTTTGCCACGCTGAAGTGATTCGAGGACGTAAACGTTTGAGAATAATTGAGTGTACGAATGGTTTTTTAAAACTATTCTATAGGGTGTTCGGAGAGTCATTGTGTACGTATATATTTATTAAGAGACAAAACTGCACAGTGACTTTCCGAACACTCTGTATTATTTATGAATTGTTTATTCTTCGCACATTTTGCAAAACCCGTCATTATAATCTATTGTAATCTCTGTGTGAGCGACATATCTCTTGAAACAAAAAAAAAAACATATACTGTATATTAATTAATTCATCTAACTGCCTGTAGAAAGGTTAGAGTGTAAACTTTCGAACGTTTAACGTGTATTCTTTCCAACTGCACTGTTGAGTTTGATTCCCCTCGAATATTGTTCACGAGTGCGCATTTTAACAACTTTGTTTGTGCTTGTATGTAAAACTTTGTGTAGAGCATTTAAAGCACTTAAAGGAAATACCAGAAACTAAACTGCATGGCAAACTAAATGAACCGGTAACGCAGCAAACTCATTCTGTGAAAAGCTAATTAAAAGTCTGGGAGTTTTTTCACTTACGCGCTACCTAAATGTGACGCACCGTTTATAACGGAGATTTTAAATCAACTTATTTTCTTACTATATCAACGGTATTTCATCAAACACAACAGATATAATTAATAGGACAAATTAATTCTACATGAAGAATAATATTAATTGTGTGTCTAGAAATAATTAATTATGATTTGACTAAATACTAGTGCAAAATTAAAAACAACAACAACAAATATTTCTCCTGATATAAACGATGATATTATATGTTATACGTCTTAATAATACCTCTGGATTTTGAGTTTATTTTTCAAGTTAGACAATTTTTACTTTGATCGCAGAATAGTTCTGACGCGCCGACGGCATCTTTTGGAAACAAACCAATTATTTGGAATAGGATGGGGCTACAGAGTTCGTAAGGTCACTCAGGACTTTAGAATGGAAACGAGGACCGTTGGCAAGGTCATTAAAATTATTTGATTTCAGAACTGGGGGTCGTACATCACATTTGAATTGCTATAAAAACGTGGTGTTTAATTAATAGTAGGATAGAATATTAGGTGTTCCTCATGTGCTCTGCTTACGTTAGTAATTACATACAAACTACTGAGAATATAGAAAAAAAAGCTGTTAGAAATCTCTTACGATTCAAGCTGAAAGAATTGTTTTGTTTTGTTTTGAATTTCACGTAAAGCTACTCGAAGGCTATCTGCGCTACCCTTCCTTAATTTAGCAGTGTAAAACGAGAGAAAAGGCAGCTAGTCATCACCACCCACCGCCAACTCTTGGGCTACTCTTTTACCAACGAATAGTGGGATTGACCGTCATATTATAACGCTCCTAGGCTGAAAGGACGAGCATGCTTGGTGTAACAGGGATTCAAACCCGTGACTCTCAGCTTAGCAGTCGAGTACCTTAACCACCTGGCCATGCCGGGCCTAAAAGAATTGAATCCCTGAAATTGGTAGAACGTTCCACGAATCATGGCGTTTTTTATTAGTGCAACAGTACGCCATAAACGGTGCACTAGTATTATCCTTTTTACCAAAATAAGTTTGAAAAGATTATTAACTGCTGTCGTATAAGCACTTCGGTTAAACGACAGAGAACTTCGGCAGCTTCTGAATGAACATAGTTTTTAATAATCAGGCTAAGGTGGCGCCACCTACAACAACACATGTCTTTAGTGGAATGTATAAACATTCCGTACGTATTGTAATTTTCCGTTTATTTCTGTTATGATGATTTAATTGTATTAAAAAGCCGTAGTTACATAACATGCTACCGTCATTTATTGTAGGTTACAAAACTCCAATCTATATTTTTAAATAAATATATGTGTATATATAACAGCTCAACGAATGTCGTGATATCACCCATTTTTGGTACACCAATTGGCCAGTTCATGGGGTTCCTAGTGATGTTTATAAGGTAATAAGTTTTCTTCTTGAAGCCAGAGTATACATGAACAGCAGCTCAAGCCCTACCGTTGTACACTGCAGGTAAGATAATTTATAACTTTGTTTTTCATAACTGCATTTTGTATGCCCAAACTGTATCTTTGGTGTCATTACATAAAATGGACAAAGCCCTATAGCCCGAGCGCTTTTGAAAGGTGGACCTTTCTCCTCCGGTAGCAAACAGGAAACGGTTGTGTAACCCTGTAAGTGATATATATATAAAAGGAGTTGAGTGATGTCATGAAGATCATCTGGGCTTCCAGAAGGTGTTTTTATATACGGTTCCTCTGTGCTCACTATATGTCTCTGTAGACTGAAACAGCACGTTAAATGTTATATTTTACCAACTAACACAGTGTCCTTACTCAATGTAAATTATAACATAAAAGTGTGTTTTTGTGTTTTTCTTATAGCAAAGCCACATCGGGCTATCTGCTCAGCCCACCGAGGGGAATTGAACCCCTGATAACGTAAAAGACTTTACCTTTAAGATCTTTACCGTTGGTGACAAAAGAAAGGCTTCTTTGGCATATCCTTTAATATAACAATTATAAGATCCTAGTAGTGACTACAATATAAAGCAACACGTCAAAAAAAGCCTATCTAATATACACCAGTGTTATCTGTGTCCAGAAACAAGACTTTACGACGCCCTATCTTGAAGATCTGTCCAGTTTTCTGTTTCGCAGCGTATTCTGAAGTAAAATGTAATCCCAATCAACTCTGCAGAATGTGTTTAGTCCTAACGTAAAACTTTATACCGCGTTATGACATACTGTGTCAATAACCTTAATATCTCTATTAACACTTTAATACTGTATTTTTCAGAAGAGTGTTTAAATTTAGGAAGTTGCGAATACCTTTTTATGCATAGTACATTTGAAAGTAAAATTTTACGACCTACAATGATGTAAAATAGTTCAAAAGTAAAAAAGTTACGACCTTTATGGTGCACCGTGCATTCGTAAAAAATAAATTACATTAGAAAGTGAGCTCAATTACTCGAGTACTTTCTGAAAGGTTGCTATAAGAAAGGTTTAGGTTTCTTTTTTATCTTTCCTGTTTATAATGCGTCTTTTTCAATATTATGAAAGAATTATATTTATACCAACTTGCTGTTATGTGAAAGTAATATATGACTTTACGAACTACATTAATTTACAGTTTATTTGAAAGTCACAAGTCATGACCTATGATAAAGTATGCTATGTTTTGAAGAAGAAAAACAAAAAAAATGTTTGGAAAATATATATGTAAAAACGGCTGATTTGCGTTAAGAATTTTTTTACGCAAAAAATTTTTTTTTCTCAACCCAAACCAGACGTTTTTACATATATATTTTTATCTACAAGTGGGTTTTCTCGTCATCATTGAAAAAAAATTGTTTGGTTGTAAACTGCAAATAAAAAAATTAGAACGTTTTTAATATATATGTATATAATTATAACGGAAAGAGTAGAACCCTTAGAGTAATATTTGTTGTTTCTTTATACGCATACAGCCCTGGTACTGGCAGAACGGGTGTTATTATAGCTCTCGATAGCTGTATACGACTGTACGAAGAAAGTCAAACCGTGGACGTTGCACGTTCAGTCTACAAACTCAGGCGGGACCGCGGTGGCGCTGTGCAGAACATGGAACAGTACGTTTTCATTTACCAGGCAGGTGTTTGGTTCAAACTGAGTAACGAAAACTACGTAACAACCGAAACGGTCTTAATAACTGTTTTCTTAGTTCAAATCTACCAAGAACAGTATTGTGTAGTTAAATTCTGACAGTAAACATTGAGGTGTGATGTATTTTTTTTATGAACTTTTTTAACTTTTTGGGTTACTTGAGGAACAAGTTTCAGGCACCACGAAGAGTTTTTTTTTTATTACATCTAAAGAAATCGATTGAGGCACATTGATTATTTTGTAGGCTAATTGTAATAATAAGATCTAAGAAGCTATAATAGGTGCACAACAGTTTTTATGAGAAAATGTAAGTAAAATAATGAAAATTATAGCTGGTTGTGGAAAGCATGTTAAAATTTCGATTTGAGATCACGTCTGAAGAGATCTCGTCGAGGGCTTTCTAAAAACATATAACAAATTAACAATATTTTCAAAGGGGCCGCTTTTTTTGTCTACCCCCACGTATGTTTGTTTCTTTTAACATAATCACAGAGCACCTTAATGGGCTATCTGTACTCTTCCTACCAGGGTATCGAAATTCGGTTTCCTGCGTTGTAAATCCGCAGACCTGGCGCTGTATCATTGAAGGGGGAGCATTAATGTTTGTTTTTGTTGTTTTTTGAATTAAGCACAAAGCTACACAATGGGCTATCTGTACTCTGCCCACCATAGGTATCGAAACCCGGTTTTTAGCGTTGTAAGTCCGCAGACATACCGCTGAGCCGCTGGGGGGCGAGCATTAATGTATGTGATAGCAATGGTAGGTTTCTGAACATTACCGATGTTTGATTGGTTGTTTGAAGTAATCTAATCCCACTATTGGGTCACTTCTTGCAGAATATGATTTGAAAGGCTGGTGATCTCGGTTGATGTTTGTCTTATGCTCTATGTTAGAAAAAATAATAGACTATTTTTTCTGTTTCTTTGTAATAGTTCTTGCTGTTCAACATTTGGGGAAAAAATACATGGGAAATTGGAAGATTTAATAACTCAGATAATATTAGTTTTGAAACATCAGAGAACTTTACAGATGGCAGTATAATATTGTTTGGGCATGTTCTAAACTGTCAAAAATATCACAGGAACTAATTCGAAAGAAAAGGAAATGTTTTTAAGTATTTTATAGAATTAACGTTTATAAAAAATCTACATTAAATCTGTTATGTAGGCATTCTATGATAAACATTTTAATAATAGAATAACTTCAAGTATAACATATTACAAATTTGTTCTTAAGATCAGTTGATATACTTTTAGTGAGACGCCATATTTCCACAGGGACGGCTAGCACACACAGCTCTCGCGAAATACGAAACAAACAATCAAACTTACATGTTAAAGAGTTAAAGACAAAGACTATTGAAAACTCGCTAGATGTGGTTTCGTCACTATTATGAAAAATTTGCAAAGTTTCATTGAAACTGTTTTTTAATTGGTGCTCCAGCTAAGAGAAATGTAAAAGGAAACGCTTTTGAAAAAAAGGCCTTGAATATAAAAATATCTACATCTTAGACCAACTTCCAGTCTGCACTCTTATTTTAAATTACGTGATGCTGTTTCCTTGCCTAAATCATGGCCTGGTGCTTAGAGCGCTCGACTCGTAATCTGACAGTCGCGGGCTCGGATCCATGTACACTAAACATGCTCGACCTTTCAGCTGTGTGGGCGTGTTAATGTTACGGTCAATCCAACTATTCGTTAGTAAAAGAGTAGCCCAACAGTTGGCGGTGATACTATCTGCCTTTTTCTGGTCTTACACTGCTAAATTATGGACGGCTAGTGCAGACAGCCCTCGTGTAGCTTTGTGCGATATTCAAAAACCAACCAACCAAACACATCTTGTCTCAACTAAAATTATACAGACACCTTATAATTCATATTCTCCAAACACTGAAATAAGTTATGTGAACCACTTTTCTATTTTTGTTTTGAACGTTACGATTCATATCGTAATTAATTCTAATTGGTTTACAATGCCTTATTTCTTTGGATTTACTTTGGTATTCTTCGACAAGCCTTATTATGTTCATTATATAAAGTTATTTAAATAATTATATAGTATCGGATGTTTTTACTGTTCTGTTTTAAAGCACGAACTTCATAGTTTACAGTTACTGACCCACCTTCACGAGTTTCTTTGTCGAGCAGTTTTATTAAAACAACATGGCGATGAACAGCGAGTCATGTGCACATGACTTTATCATTTTCAAGTTTTTCGAAAAGGAAAAACATCAACGTAAAATGAAACATTATCCATGATGCTATTGTATTCAAGTATAACGCAAATCAGATATTTAATAAATTATATTATATGAGCAGGTTACAACTACCGCGTTAAAGTCCGCGAGAAAACTCAGCTGGTTTTACCAAACTAGGCTCGCCTCACGTGAATATCAACAATAGTTATGTGATGATAGCTGCATGTGTCATAGGTGAGACTGTCTGAAACATCTCACCACCACGCACTTGACTACAGAAACCTCTTTTGTTGAAATTTTCCAAAATCTGATGAAGGACTCTGTAATGAGTCTCAAATGTTGCTTCAAAGATAAATGAAATAATATGTAAGTTCACGAAGTTAGAGGAACACACTAATTAAACTCACCAAGAAAACAGTAGATTGTTTGCTTGTTTTGAATTTCGCGCAAAGCTACTCGAGGGCTATCTGCGCTAGCCGTCCCTAATTTTGCAGTGTAAGACTAAAGGGAAGGCAGCTAGTCATCACCACCCACCGCCAACTCTTGGGCTACTCTTTTACCAACGAATAGTGGGATTGACCGTCACATTATAGCTTTCCTACGGCTGAAAGGGCGAGCATTTTTGGTGTGACAGAGATTCGAACTCAGATAACGAGTCGAGCGTCCTAACCACCTGGCTATGCCGGGCCGTTCATCGTCTTATGAATATTTTGATTTTAATGTGACATACGTTGCTGTTTATGGGTGGTCACACACATGCTGGCATGAAATTTTAGTAGACTGTAAACAAACAAAAGAGTCTTTACCAAATGTTAATCTATAAATGTGTGATAAATGAGAAATTCATTAGCATTTCACACCACGAGAAATATTATCAGACATGTTTTGGGCTTACAGTTGAACAGTGGGGGGATCTGAACTATTTTAAAACAGCAGTTTTATTTTGTCATAGACGAAAGATAACGAAGCTCAATTATCATTTTATTATTTTATACAAGGAACGTTACCACAAAATCAGTAAATAGTGTTTACAACCACACACTCTTATATACAACTTCGTCAAACAATGATGCTTAATAAATTAAGTATTTTCTAAGACACATACACACTTATGTATCAGTTCCTTGAACAGAGATATTGACTAAATTGATTATTTTTTAAGACACATACACACTTGTCTAAAACTTCTTGGAACAGAGATACTGACTAAATTGATTATTTTCTAAGACACATACACACTTGTCTACCACATCCTCAAACAGAGCTACTGACTAAATTGACTATTTTCTAAGACACATACATACTTGTCTACCACTTCTTGGAACAGAGATAGTGACTAAATTATTCACTCTTTTTTAAGACACACAATTACATATCTATCACTTCCTTCAGTGCTATTAATTGAATTGGCTCATTTTTAAGACATACCAACATCCATATACCATTTCCCTGAACAGTGATTGATAGTGACCAAAATGATTTTTTTTCTAAGAAACTTCTGGACAATGGAGAATTTACTAATATTGTTCTTATGTTTTTGTTTCAGGCTCTACGGGAATATGTTTGCAACATTCTTCATGAACCATACAACCCAACCGTCGTATGTTCATCGTAATTTATAGACCGTTATCTGATAATTTATCCATCCATCTGCCCAACAAGCTGTGCTGGTATTCTGCCCAGCGATGTTGAAAATCACTTCTTCATCTATTCATCGTTCCAGGCTTTTTTATGCCTTGTGTAACTGTAAAAAACATTGCAAGCTATATATTAAGATTTCAAATGACTTATTTTGTGTCGTATTTAACGAGAAAGTTGTAAAAATATGAAATAAGGAGATTTGCTTGTTAAAGAATTGTCGGATGTCAAAACGCAAGGTTTCATTAGATTTAATAATGTTTAATGTGTGCTTAATAAAATTAGTGTAATGTTATATAACTGCTTTTGTTTGCTAGAATTGTGTTTGTATTTGTGCTACTTTAGTAACAATAACTTGTATCACAAAACTCACGATTCTGTGAAATCTCTTAATTGGTTTGGATGTGTCCCTAATTAATAACAATACCTGATATTATACCACCCGCGAATTTTGTATAATGTACAAATTTAGTTGGATTTGTTTGGAATGGTGCGTGAAAAAGTAGTTTCTTACGATGGAATTCAAATTTTCTGGAAAAGTGCAGTTTTATTTTGATTGGTACACGATAAGTTGGTGTACCAATTGGAAAATAATTTGTAATACTTGTTCTCTGTTTTGATCAGTAATGATTCATGTCTAGACAAAATGCCTATTTGCTTTGTCAAGAAAAAGGTAGGCCTAAGTAAATAAATCACCTTCCATTTAAAACTAATCTAAGCCTAAATATATAAATCACGTTCCATTTAGAACTAAACTAAATCTAAATAAATAAACAAACCTCCTTCCAGTTAGAACTAAACTGAGTTTAAATAAATAAACCACGTTCCATTTAGATTTCAACTATGCCTAAATAAACTATTTATTGTTCTATTGGCAGAATACAGAATTAATAATAGTGTTCTGTCCTTGTGTTTAGACGGTAACTATATTTTTGATGTTGGAAAAAGTACGTATTTGAGAAATCAATTTAACATAGAAATAATATACTATATAACCAGAACGCTTTAGAAAGGTTGAACTGTCTTCTTTAGGGGTAAACCATTTGTCCCTGAAGAAGAACGGCCTATCTTTTGAAAGCGCTTGGGTTATAGAGTATCGTATAACTGTTAGACGATAAATATATAAATATGCATCTGATGTTTAAACACCAAGTGGACATCCAATATTACATGCTTATGGTGTAGAAGAGAACTTTACCAATAAATCAATAAATAATGTTTTATGTTGCTGTTTTCAACCACGCTCACGAACCTACCAGCTCCTTGAAGAGGATTACTGACAAAGTTCACTATTTTCTCAGACACACACACTTGTCTATCGTTTTCTTGAACAGACACACAGACTAAATTCATTATTTTCAAAGAAACACACTTATCTACCGTTTCTTTGAACAGTGATATAGACTAAATTAACTATTTTCCAAACACATACACTTATCTACCGCTTCCTTGAACAGTGATATAGCCTAAATTAACTATTTTTCTAAACACATACACTTATCTACCGTTTCTTTGAACAGTGATATAGACTAAATTAACTATTTTCCAAACACATACACTTATCTACCGCTTCCTTGAACAGTGATATAGCCTAAATTAACTATTTTTCTAAACACGTACACTTATCTACCGCTTCTTTGAACAGTGATATAGACTAAACCATTTTTCTAAACACGTACACTTATCTACCGCTTCCTTGAACAGTGATATAGACTAAATTAACTATTTTTTAAACACGTACACTTATCTACCGCTTCCTTGAACAGTGATATAGACTAAATTAACTATTTTTCTAAACACGTACACTTATCTACCGCTTCTTTGAACAGTGATGTAGCCTAAATTAACTATTTTTTTAAAAGACATACACTTATCTATCACTTTCTTCAAATGAGATACTGGGTTTATTATCTTCTCACTAACTTTTGGCCTAATATTGTATATATATATATATATACAGTTTCTCTCACTCCTCTTCAATGATAAATCAACATTTTTCAGCTAACTTTGTTGTTGTGAAAATACGGATTACAAAATAGCTCTTAACTAATTTGGTGTATTTTAAGATTAAACTCCTTGATACAGAAATATATTTTTATAACTTATATAAATACAGGTAAGCTAGAGGCGTGAAAAATGTGAGCCTTCTGGCGTAGGTATGTGAAGGCGCTGAAGATTTCTTTAGCTAAATATAAATGTTATCATAGAAACTGTCTGGTAAAACCAAAGAAACTGCACGAGTTATTTTATAAGGGATAACAGGCAATAAACCAGTATATCTGGTTGAGATCTGTCTTAAGGAATATTTAATTAAATACGTTGTATTCAGTCTCCTTCAGTGAAACAGAAATAAATGCTTTCTAGTCAGTCCCAGTGACTCAGTGCTAAGTCAGCAGGCTAACAGTGATAGAAATCGGGTTTCGATACCAGTGGTGGATATAGCACAGATAGCCCACTGTGTAGCTTTGTGCTTAACAACTATACTGGTATGTCCTGATCGTTAGGAAGCTCGACTCGCAATCTGCTGGTCGGAGGTTTAAATCCCCGTCACCGAACATGCTCGTCCTTTACGTCGTGGAGCCGTTATAATGTAACGGTCAATACCTCTATTCGTTAGTAAAAGAATAGACGGTGGGTGTTGTTGACTGGACTAGGTGAATTCCCTCTAGTTTATAACTATTGAATTAGGGGCGGCTAGTGCATATAGTCCCCGCTTTGCTTTGTGAAACATTTAAAACAAACCCAATAAAGGAATGTTAATAAGGAAACGAACAGTTTGTAGCGAGTCAGATCATATCCAACACTGTCACGTTTCTCATATGCACGTCTTCCACTAGTACAGCAGTAAGTCTACGGATTTAATGCTAAAATCAGGGATTCGATTCCTCTCGGTGGGCTCAGCAGACAGCCCGACGTGGCTTTACTAACAAAAACTCACAATCTTGTACACTTTTTATTTTCCGTTCGTAATTATTCAAAAATACAAGGAGTTCGTAAGATCGAACTTGAGGCTGAAATGGGTTATCGTTCTGAAGCTACCACGTTCGAAAGAGAGAGAAGTGATGGACGGATAAAGCATTCCATCCGTGTCTAATCACGATCGGGACAGAAACCATCTTCTTCGTTCACTTACAAGGATGATCTTGTTGTAGCCAATAACGGACTGAGGGGTAAATTTAAGGATTTCACTAATTGGCCTCATTCTGAAGGCAGTTTTTAAATAAAACAGCAGTAATAAATTGTTTCAAATACTCGTATAAAATATGTCCACATCTTTATAACAAGGTAGAAAGTGAAAATAATATTTGTCAAAAGTTACATACAGACTTCTGGAATTTGACTTAAAGCAACATAAAGAAAACTCTACTTCCCGCGTCTGCGTTTTATAATAACAGCATGTTATTTCGATTATTTTGATAAAAAAATATTATAATTCACTTCGAATTTATATCCTAAATAATAATGAATTCACTCACTATCAGCTTTAGTAATTATATTTACTTAAATATTTATTTTACACAAAATAAACATTATGGAAACTTGTAGAATTATTCTGATTAACAAAGAATAGAAATTACTTGTGTATTTCGAGTGTTTGCGTAAACTGTATTTATGGTAAATATACTTTGGTCATCTGTTGCCACCCCTAAACTGAACATTATACAAACTTGTAAAATTATTCTGATTAAAAAAGAATAGAAATTATTTAACGTGAGTATTTAAAATATTTTTTATAAATTGTATTTATGGCAAATATACTTTGGTCATCTGTTGCCACCCCTAAAATGAGCATTATATAAACTTGTAAAATTATTCTGATTAAAAAAAGAATAGAAATTATTTTACGTGTGTATTTAAAGTATTTTTATAAATTGTATTTATGGCAAATATACTCTAGTTACCTGTCGTCATCTTTAATTTTACACTGACCAGAGGATCAGAAACCAATTAGTAGCACCCTACCATTCACACTAAGACACTGACTGCCACTCTTATGATATACCAATAGCTTAAAGTGAGGAAATGCTTTGTGGTGTTGTATGGATTCGAATCCGTCTCAAAAACTGTGAAATCCAGAGGAATCCGCGATCCAATCTTAAGTGACCAGTTTCGTAAGTCATTTCTAAATCTATTCAACATAAATAGCAGGAAAATTATTCAAACGCTTATCCTGGGCAGAAACGTAGAATTAAATATTTTGAGTCAGTATGTCGAACAAAGTTTCAATATTACTTCACATGTTCATCTCAGGTATGAATATACATATATACAGTAAATCACACGTCGGTGTTGAGAACGAAAACAAATATCGTAAATCAGACGTCTGTTTCAAGTAATATATATATATATATATATATATGTATAGTAAACATTCGTCTATTTCGAGTACAAAAAAGTAATATAGAAAACTACAAGTGATATTAAACACGAAACACGATAAAATGCTTTGTTGAAATACAACACTGTTTTAATATTTTGTATGTAGATATTTATTAACATTCGTAAGTTACATACTTCAAAGAAAGATATTTGTTAACATTCGTAAGTTACATACCTCAGAGAAAGATCTTTATTAACATTTGTAAGTTGCATACCTCAAAGAAAGATCTTTATTAACATTCGTAAGTTACATACCTCAAAGAAAGATCTTTGCTAACATTCGTAAGTTACATACCTCAAAGAAAGATCTTTGTTAACATTCGTAAGTTACATACCTCAAAGAAAGAAGGATTCATTCAGTTTAATGTTTGATGAAATGTCTCAAAGGAAACTGATTAACCAATTATTTTCTGTTTTTAACATACATTAAGCTATTTGTAGTTTGACATCTGCGGGGAATCAAATCCTAGATTTTAGCGTTGTAAGTCCGAAACTTACAACTGATGTACCGAGGTACAATTTTATGAAATTCTTTTTTTTTCTTGTAAAAATCAACATAAAGAAAAAACACATCAGATGAAAACGTTACATTGTAACTTTTCTTACCGACACTTGCAGAATTCATAAAAAAATTGTATTATTTATTTGAAATCCCTTATTACTGCATCAATCGGTCTGCTGGTTTGTTCATTTGCTCCTGCTATTGTATCCACCGTTTTAAAATTATTTCTATTTGCTGGCTATTATGCCATCACTTGTACAAATATTATTGACGTTTCTTTACATTTATGTGTACTGGTTGGTACGTTTACTAATTTGAAAATTCATATTTCTTTTTCTATTAAAAACCATTTTGTTATTACAATTTATAAAATTATGATAAATGAGACAGCTGGGTACTTTCTTTGGTGAGGTCACAGCTGTGACGTTCCCACTCTGCCATTCTAATTTCATTTGCTGTTCTCAAGGCAAAAACTTTACCTGAAATTGAGCAAATATTTTTCACCATTCTTATCAGTTATGTTTCTCTTACTATTTGCTTCTTTGTTCAAAACGGTGCACACACACATTTTCACATAATAATCTTTAAGCTGATGTGTGTTACTTCATTATAGCTTGTGCGGAAATAAATCCTTTTGTTTATCGAAGAAGAATCGTGTTAGGAATGAAAAGGAACGACATTTGTTTGACAGGTAAAGACAACTTAGTGATTTCATTGAGTAAAAATTATTTGAATTTATGTTTAAAACAACAGTAAGGTTTGCAGGTTAAACATAATTTTACAATTTTGTATTAGGTAAAGGTAAGATCTTTAGCTAAAACAAAGTCTTAGGTTTTAAGTTTTGAATGTAGGGGCGGAAAGAAAGACGAAGTGTTTGTGTATTTGCTTGTTTCTTGAATTCACACAAAGCTACACAAGAGGTATTTACGCATAACTGTCCCTAATTTCTAACTGATACACTGAAGAAAAGGCATAGAGTTAACAGTATCAACTTCCAACTCTTGAATTAAGAGTGATATTTGACAGTTACTCTAATAACGCATCCAATGGGACGCAAATCAGGATCAGCAGATACTCATGTCAGGTAAATTGTCTGATAACTTGATCATTTATAACTTGATCATAAAGTCATTCACAGGGAATCTATATTTCTAGCTTGAATGGACTAAAACAACCAATTAAAGAACGAGTTTGTTGTTGTTTTTTTTAAATTTCGCACAAAGCTACTTGAGGGCTATCTGTGCTAGCCATCCATAATTCAGTAATGTAAGACTAGAAGGAAAGCAACTAGTCATCACCACCCACCACCAACTCTTGGGTTACTCTTTTACGAACGAATAGTGGGATTGTCCGTCACACTATAACGCCACCACGGCGCAAAGGGCAACCATGTTTGATGTGACGGAGATTCGAACCCGTAACCATCGAGAATGTAGAAAAAAATCTAGTATCAGGATATGTGTCCCAAAATGTGGAAAAAAAAAACAATTATTTTTTTAATTTATTGGGTGCTCGCTAGTGACATTGCAGGCTTAGAACTTAATTATCAGAACTTTAGATACTCTGCAGTAAAATTACATGTGTTTAGTTAGTATTCATACATGTGGTATTAAACACGTTTCAATAATTAAAACGTTTTGTGAATCGTGAAGTTTATTTTACCGGCCAAAATATTATTTCAATAATACCAGTTAGGGGTGGAAAACTGGTTAAACCGGAATGAAATTTAACATTGCTTGAATTGCTTAAGACAAATAAAAGCTTTGATAGAGGTCTAACGAAAACAATTTTACTTTTAAGTCGACTGAATTACGCTCAAGTCAATACTGATTCATTGCTTAAAGCGAGATCTTATTAAAAGCTATCGTTTCAGTTGCCGGAAGCGACAAACTTTCCAAATCAGTGACTTTAAGATTTTTGTTTTGAGTGTGTCCTTCAGGTGGAGTACCGTTTCAGCTGAAGTCATCATTAGATCCCCCATACCACGTTCCTCGTCTTGGCTCTAATTTGTTTCTGTGGTTTACACCGCTTTAATCAATAGCAACTAACTGTGAGGACAATTATCACATGCCATTCGTTTTCGATCGAACCAGCCAGACGTAAGCGATGCTCCTTTACAGGTTCAGTGGTCTTCTACGTTTGTTCTTCGATACTTTAACCAGATAAAGTTACACGAATTAATCGAGGAGATACTACATTTCACTTTAGTATCACTCTGGACGTTTTTGTCTGGAAATGTTATCAGCATTTTTTTCGTCCATAAGTCAACATTGGTTCCCAATAGTTACTGCTTAGATAAGAAATGCGTTTTACTGACTAAAATGACTATTAAAAAACAAGAAAACTTGTAGAAAACTACATGTCACTTTATTTGTAGCATTGTTTTAACAAGATAAGTAAAAACACTCTTAGATTACCTTCGTTTTGTCAGAACTCAAAGCAGGGCCTACTTAGAAACATTTAAAAAAATGTTTAAATATCGACATACGCGTATATGTAATAATAAGCTAATTAACCTGAATAAGAAAGAAGAAGTTTTTTTTTTTTTTATAAGAGTAGAAATGTGATCGTTGGAAGTGTCGTTGTTGGAAAATAAGATCGAATAAGAAAATGGCAGGAGTCTGTGTAATAGAGGAAAGAAGGACATTAGATCTGTCAGTAGTCTGCACGAGGAGACAGAGAAGTGTTAGCTGTAATTAAAAAAGAAATAAACGAAGATGGAATTGCAGAAGACATGGCAATAATCAGAGGTGCTTGGAGGAGGGCAACACATGTGAAGAAGAGCGACCTCCACTGAAGAGAAAAAATCTTAATTAGTTAGTTGTTAATTTTTAATTTCGCGCAAAGCTACACGAAGGCTATCTGTGCTAGTCGTCCCTAAGTTAATAGTATAAGATTAGATAGAGGAAAGGCAGCTCGTCATAACTCCCCTACCAACTCATGGGCTACTCTTTTACCAACGAATAGGGGTATTGACCGTTACATTATAACGTCCTCACTGCTGAAAGGGTGAGCATGTTGTGGTGTGACGGGGATTCGAACCCGCGACCCTCAGGTTACGATTTTAGAGCCGTAAACCTCTGGACATGCCGGGCAATAAAAGTCTTAGAATAATGAGCTGATCAAAATGTTAGTAAATGGTTATTCAGTAAAAGTATGTTAAATCACGATAAAGACAAACTCGTCCAACAGAAGTTAATATATTTTCATAAGAAGTGCTAAAGCGTTGATTGGAATGCAAGAAAACAAGGTCTAGTTGTCGCCCTGAAAATGTGTCAAATAGGAGTTTGAACCGCCCTGACACTACGTTAAGTCACAGTTTCTTGTGACTAAGCAATGTGTAATTTATTCAGCACAGAGAGAGGAAGTAATATATATATTGTTTAATATTTTCCACTTCATTAATTAACAAAAAGAGGTATTGTTGCCAATATACTTTCATTACATAATTACTTTTTACAAAACAACATTGGCCCGGCATGGCCAAGCGAGTTAAGGCGGGCGACTCGTAATCTGAGGGTCGACGGTTCGCATCCCCATCGTGCCAAAAATGCTCGCCCTTTCAGCCGTGAGAGCGTTATAATGTGACAGTCAATCCCACTATTCGTTGGTAAAAGAGTAGTCGAAGAATTGGCGGGATGGTGATGACTAGCTGCCTTCCCTCTAGTCTTATACTGCTAAATTAGGAACAGCTAGCGCAGATAGCCCTCAAATAGCTTTGCGCGAAATTAAAAAAAAACAAACAAAACAATATTAAATAAACCATTATAACATTTAAAAACAAAAGTAAATGATCAGTTAGAATTAATGTGTCTGATGTTACGGAAAAAATTAAGTTACGTCCGTAAAGAAATGCTTTTTTATGGTTTTTCAAAGTTGCACTTTTTGATCAGAAGACAATACCAAACTCTTTCCACACGAGGATGCATCTACGATTAGCAGCAACATTAGAGAGAGTGAAAATTTCACCATTGACTAGTGAGTTCACCTGATGGAAATCATCGCGTTCAATTTGCGATCCTATTAGCGTGGAACAGGATACAGGCACACAGAAAACTTGTTCGATAGACACAAACTAAACTTCTAATGGCACAGTCAGTCGATGGTGGTCATAGAAATTGTCAGCTGTTGGATCACATCAGAACCTCGTTGTATTGATGGGCCACTAAGTAAATTCTGGTAATTAAGAAAGTCACCAACTCAACTCTACAAGAAATTATTTCGCTTTGAAATAAATTTCAAAGTGTCCGAATTCTTGGAGATTGCGAGTATTTTTATCTGCAATCACAGTTCTTAACGTAAAAGGCTTTTTGAATAACTGAATAGTTTTTCTCTCCTATAGAATAGACTTGTTCCTTGGACTCCAGTTGATGCTCATTTTGGGTGACATTATTTTTTTGTTGTTGTTTAGAATAAAGCGCTTATACACAACTTGATTCTTAAACAATGAGTATAATCAAAAACGTAGTTTGAACTATATTTTCTTCTTATTCTCACTTGAAACGCTTCTAGGGTTAGCAAAGATTGATATTAAATTATTATCATTAGTGTTTTGAAAGTTTCGCAACGGTGATTGTGTTCTGAAGGCTTTCCAAGGCTAAATTTTTCTGGAAGATGTTCTAATGGTTATTGTGTTTTAATATCTTCGCAACGCTGATTTCGTTTTTAAGGTTTTACAAAGTTAACTCTTTTTGGAAGGTATTTCAGTGGTGACTGCATCTTGAAGTTTTGCAATGCTGACTGTGTTTTTGCCGTAGGTGAATGTCTTCTGAAGGCTTCTCAATGTTCACTGTATTTAAAGGATTCCTAACACTATATGGAGTGTATGTAAGACATTCTTTCCATCAAACTTCGACTAACTTCAGAAGTGAAGTCTACACCAGAAATGCCGAACCTTTTTCTCAGAGTTTGTGTGCTCAAATTGGGGATAATGTAAAAAATTCTCTGACGTGTCCATGGTAATTGTTAGCAGCAGATTATCATTTATTATAATCTTGAATTATTTTAAATGAATCAGCTTTAGGAGTTACATGCTATTAATAATTATAGTAATTAAGAAGAAAAAATTAATGAATTAGTAACAATAATAATAGACTTTTTTTTAAGGAAAAAGGAGTCCTCTTGGTTATTTACATTTATTCATTGTTTTACTGCTAATAGAAAACATTTTGTGAAATGATTAGTTATATAACAACAACAACAAACAACAAGGAAAAGGAAATAAACATATATTACTCTTAGTGAGATTTTTGCTGCTGCATCAGTGATGACATTTTATATCAGGGTTGTACTTGATTGTTTTGAGAGCTATGCATGCAGCACTAGATTCGTTATATCAGGGTTGTACTTGGTTGTTTCAAGAGCTATGCATTCAACACTAGATTCGTTATATCAGAGTTGTAATTGGTTGTTTTGAGAGTTATGCATGCAGCACTAGATTCGTTATATCAGGGTTGTAATTGGTTGTTTTGAGAGTTATGCATGCAGCACTAGATTCGTTATATCAGGGTTGTAATTGGTTGTTTTGAGAGTTATGCATGCAGCACTAGATTCGTTATATCAGGTTTGTACTTGGTTGTTTCAAGAGCTATGCATGCAACACTAGATTCGTTATATCAGGGTTGTAATTGGTTGTTTTGAGAGTTATACATGCAGCACTAGATTCGTTATATCAGAGTTGTAAATGGTTGTTTCAAGAGCTATAGATTCGTTATATCAGGGTTGTAATTGGTTGTTTTGAGAGTTATGCATGCAGCACTAGATTCGTTATATCAGGGTTGTACTTGGTTGTTTTGAGAGTTATGCATGCAGCACTAGATTCGTTATATCAGGGCTGTAATTGGTTGTTTTGAGAGTTATGCATGCAGCACTAGATTCGTTATATCAGGGTTGTACTTGGTTGTTTTGAGAGCTATGCATATAATACTAGATCCATCAGCAAGTCTATTCTTATAATTACACTTTACAAAGTTTATTTCTGAAAATAATGACTCGCATGAATATGTTGATGAAAATACTGTTAATACTCCCATTGTGACATTTTTCAGACAGTCAAAAGTTTCAGGAATAGAATTCTAGAGTTTCAGAACCCCATTTTCTCCATTATTTCAGTCAGCAACTGATCGTTCAGTATTTTCTAGTTCAGCTCTTAAGTCAACAAATTTTTACCTCCAAATTGAGCTGCTTTGTAAATCAATCAGTTGCATCTTAAAATTATCCAAGTCAATCAGCTGCAACATTTCCAAATTCAGTTCGTCTTATGTTACACTGTCTGCATACTTTACGAATTTTGCAGTTTATTCAAATAACCTGAACTTATTAAATCTTAAAGAAAATTGTTAAAATGTTGAATTAATGACTGATGCTTGGAAATTGCATTTGCAAGCTCCAAATGTATATTTTCTCACGAAATTCAAGATCCGTCATGTATTTTTTTAGGTTTGGGAAATATTTATATGTTCCATCGTGAACATCACGTTTAAAAATTTTCGGTCTGATTTCAAAAAGCTTTTATGTTATCAAATAATGCATCAAGTGTTTGGCCAGATCTTTGCAATTTGGTGATCAAGTCATTTAAATGTAAGGAGAAATCTGTAAAAAACAACAACAATCTACAAATCCGCAAAACATCAGACAATTCTTGATATAATTTTTTTTCATTTGTTAAAAACAGAAGAATGTCATCCAAACATTCAACAAATCGTTTGAAACCAGAACCTCCATTCAGTCAACAAACATTCTCGTACAATAGTAGTCCTGTGTACACCGAATTTGCCTCTCTCGGTAAATTGTGAAATTGTCTTTCTGTCAAAGCATCTGCAGAAATAAGATTAGCTATCTTGGTTAAAATTTTCTCAAGCTTCTTAAGACCAGCTTTTACACACAAAGTCTCCTCGTGTATAATACAATGAAATCCTACCAATGGTTGTCCAACGTATTTTCCAAACAGATTTAGAAAACCTGCTTCTTTACCATTCATGCTAGGTGCACCATTAATTGTCACGGAATCTATTTTTGAAAGGTCATCCTGTCGATTGGGTAATTCGTTTACCACTGCTTTACATATTTAAGCCCCTGTGGTATGTTCAGGTAACGTTACCATGTTAACCAGTTATTCGCAGATTTCATCACCCCTACAAAATCGACTAATAATGGCTAGTTTAGCTAATGATGTGGCATCAGTACTCTTACCAAGACAAATGGAAAGGAATTTACATGAACCAATATCATTTGTTAACTGTTCTTCTATGTTTGCTTTCATCTTAAATACTCTGTCTTTTACTGTGTTTCTATACACTGACAATTTCTTAATTTGCTGAATCATTCTTTATTTTTCTGGAAAACCGTCGAAAAGAAAAGGAGCACATTCTAGTCGTGATTCTTTGATACACTCTCCATCACTAAATGAAAAGGAGCACATTCTAGTCGTGATTCTTTGATACACTCTCCATCACTAAATGAAAAGGAGCACATTCTAGTCGTGATTCTTTGATACACTCTCCATCACTAAATGAAAAGGAGCACATTCTAGTCGTGATTCTTTGATACACTCTCCATCACTAAATGAAAAGGAGCACATTCTAGTCGTGATTCTTTGATACACTCTCCATCACTAAATGAAAAGGAGCTGATTCTTTGATACACTCTCCATCACTAAATGAAAGGAGCACATTCTAGTCAATCACTAAATCTTTGAAATTTTAAAACTAGAAGCAACTAAGTTGGAACTACATGAAACATTTTATCAAAACATTTGATTGCATGTTGCTGTTGCTGAGTTCTTTTTGTTCTTGCTCGCTCTTATCACAAATCCATTTATGAACAGTTTCATAACGCCACTTTATAGACTAAGTTCTGCACACTGTTTCAGAACATAAGATGAATAATGATTTATCACACTGTTTTGATCATCACAAATCTTTCAGTCCACGATCTTTGAAAATCTCTGCTGCTGCTCCTTCCATTTGAACTTTTGTTTCTTTGCTGGTTGGTTTGATATGTTAACAAGCTGAGAATGGCAAATGCAATTTAAAAATATCTCATCAATTAACTTAAATACGATAATTTAACGTCCCGTAACATAACAGCAGGTGAAAATTTATGCCATTAATATAAAAATAAATCGATAGTTAACTGATAAAAAATATATACATGCCACGCTAAATAAGATAATTTTAACGATATAATTCATATATTTACAGCAAAAAATAAATGCATATTTATCATTATTATCACTAAATAACCAGTATTCACTCAGAAACAACAGAAGAAAAATATAAGCGGAGTGACGCCAATATCAACAGTTTACTTCTATTTTTACTCAAACACTGATGTGTACACTGAGTCTACAATGAATTCAAAACGTGTTATCCGATGTCACATATTCCCGCAACTGCAAAACTAGTGCTAAGAGATCGTGAGACATCTCTTATGAACGTTTCTCACTGCTCCCGGGTTAGAAAAAAAATCATTCACTGCTGTATTTAACAATAATAATAATCATTATGTATATTTATTTATTATGGGTTAGCGTTAGACTTTAAAGAATCAAGAAACGCCTCTGCATCCCTCATGTCACGTTGGACACACGTACTATAGTTTTGCCATCACCGGTCTATACTTTCACGAACATTTCAGTATACATTCCCATTAGCTTACTTTGCATTCTGCTTTACGTAGTGGCACCATTACACTATCGAATGGTCGAAACGTCACCACGAAGTAAATATACAGAGGCTAAGAACATGATTCTCATTTAGACACTTCTAATTGAAAGGCCCGGCATGGCCAAGCGCGTTAAGGCGTGCGACTCGTAATCTGAGGGTCGCGGGTTCGCATCCCCGTCGCGCCAAACATGCTCGCCCTTTCAGCCTTTGGGGCGTTATAATGTGACGGTCAATCCAACAGTTGGCGGTGGGTGGTGGTGATGACTAGCTGCCTTCCCTCTAGTCTTACACTGCTAAATTAGAGACGGCTAGCACAGATAGCCCTGGAGTAGCTTTGTGCGAAATTCAAAAACAAACAAACAAACAAACATCTAATTGAAAACATGGAGCAAAAGATGCTCCAAACTAAATAAAATTTGCTTTCTAACCATCAGTAGTATGAGGAAATTGCTTGGGGTGTGATAATGTTCTCAGACATAAGATTGAAACATAAATTTATCATGTTGTGCGGGTCAAAACAAACTTGGATGTTGTAGCAGTACAACTGCGAGCGTTAATCGTAATTTACTTTATTAAGATATATAATGCATTTATTAGATATATGTATTGTAAGTTTTCAATCGGTTAGATTTTTATTTTCTTATTGTCTTAAAGTAATCATTTACAGTTACATTTATTAAGTTCATCTTATTTGGAGCATCTCCAACTTTCATCAGTTGTAATTAGATTAGCTGTATCCAGAATAATACTGGTTGTATACGGTTACAGTAGCTTAAATGTAAAACATTGTACTTCTTTGCTCCCTGCTTATGCACACCTGTATTATGTATATAAGGCTGTAAAACATTACTGGTTATTCTTGCTGTATTGAACGTATATGTATGTGCTAACCATACTAACGTTTTTAAAATGTATCTGTGTATTAATTGTACACATAAATGTACTAATAATGCACAGTAATATATCTGTAATATTTACGTTGTAATAACGTATCGTTGTAAAACTAACTGTATAATAAAAGTTAACACATGACACAGTATTAACCATAAAATGTAAACTTAGAATATAATATATTTTGGCAAAACAATGAAATCTACAAAAATCTAACCATATATCACAGTCTAAATGACATATCCCTGTGGTGATTATATATTTATGTTTAAACGATATACCGTTATACATTATATATATAGTTATGTTTAGGCTATATACCCTTGTACATTGCATATAATTGTGCTTATACTATATACTGTTGTATTTTATTTACAGTTTCGTACAAACTATATACCGTTGTACTGCTTATTTATTAGTGTTTTGACTATATATATTGTTGTAGTATTTATATACTGTTGTACTGTTTATATATTAGTGTTTTGATTATGCATATTGTTCTACTGTTTATATACTAGTGTTTTCATTGTATACACTGCTGGCCAAAATCTTAAGGCCAATGAACATAAAGAAAAAGTATGGATTTTACGTTGTTAGACTCAACTGGTTGAGTAGAGCTTCGAAAGATGAAAATAAGAAAAGGGAAAATAAAATTAAAAAGCTTTTTTAGCAAACATGGGACGTAGAAAAGTGGAAGAAGGTTTTGTTCTCTGATGAGAAAAAATTAACCTGTATGGTCCAGATGGCTTCCAACGTTACTAGCACGATAAGGATATCCCACCGGAGACATTTTCTACACGACAAAGTGGAGGAGGTTCCATCATGATCTGGGGTGCTTTCTCCTTCCATAAAACAATGGAGCTTCAGGTTATACAGGGGCGTCAAAAGGCAGCTGGCTCCATTGACATGTTGGAGAGAGCATCCTTGTTGACTGAAAGCCCTCGGCTGTGTGGAAATGATTGGATCTTTCACCGGAACAACGCTGCAGTCCACAATGCTTGCAGGATAAAGGATTTTTTTCATGGCGAATAACGTGATTCTTTTGAACCATCCAGCGTATTCGACCGAACTGAAGCCCATTGAAAATGTTTGGGGGTGGATGGCAAGGGAAGTCTATAGAAATGGACGTCAATTCCAAACAGTGCATGATCTTCGTGAAACCATCTTCACCACTTGGAATAACATTCCAGCCAGCCTTCTGCAAACGCTTCTATCGACCATGCCAAAGTGAATGTTTGCAGTTATTCGCAATGACGGCCGTGCAACTCACTACTGAGACCTCTTGTTGGGCATTTCCTACCCTGTTTAGGACTTCTTTTTGGTATGGTTTTAAACTTTTGACCAGCTAGTATTTAGGCTAATTTCATAGTGTTCACCATTTCCCTGTTAAATGCTAAACATTTTTTTTATTTTATCTTTTCTTATTGTCATCTTTTGAAGCTCTACTCAAATAAGTGGTTGAGTCTAACAACGCAAAATGCATATTTTTTCTTTATGTTCATTGGCCTTAAGATTTTGGCCAGCAGTGTATATTGTTGTAGTATTTATACACTGTTGTACGGTTTATATACTAGTGTTTTGATTGTGTATATTGTTCTACTGTTTATATAGTAGTGTTTTGCTATATATATTGTTATGCTGTTTATATATTTGTGTTTTGACTATATATATTGTTGTAGTGTTTGTATACTACTGTTTTGACTATATATATTGTTGTAGTGTTTATATACTACTGTTTTGACTATATATATTGTTGTAGTGTTTATGTACTACTGTTTTGACTATATATATTGTTGTAGTTTTTGACTATATATGTTGTACTATTTATATACTAGTGTTTTGACTATATATATTGTTATTCTGTTTACATTCTTGTATTTTGATCTACAGATTGTTGTAGTGTTTATATGCTGTTGTACTGTTTATATATATTGCTATTTCGATTATGTACTTTTGAGTTACTACTATAGATACGTCCCCCGCTAGTACAGCGGCATGTATATGGATTTACAAAGCTAAAAAAAGTGGTTCGATTCCCCTCGGTGGTCCCAGCAGATAGCCCGATGTGACTTTGGTATAATAAAACATACACATTTATTGTATATTATTAAATACCATTGTAATGATTACTCAACAGGACCAACTGTGTTTGTTGGTATGTTTAGTTTTGTTTATATAATATTCTGCTGCTTATATAAAGAACTTGATTGCTTATTACACGTCAGGATGCTATCATTAGGTCATTTCTCTTGTGGATACCAGTAAATCGATCGAAGAGAATTAGTCTCTCGGTCATCACCAATATCGACTCCATAGGTTTAACTGATCATAAAGTGTATAAGGCAATAATTGTTTTTTACCTATTTCTATATAATACGGTTTAGAAGAACGCCCACTGTACATCGAGGTTTTATGAACAAGGAATTTTATGAAATAAAAATTTGTAGAGAAACGAAACGAACGCTAACACAGTTTACCTCAGATAATTTTCTTCGTTTAAGATTCAACTGTTCAAACTACTCAAAGTCTTAAGTTTCCTGTAGTTGTTCAGTTTAACTTGTAATAAATAAGTCTGAAGCTTCTTCTGTAATGATGTGAAGTCAATTTTAATTTCAAATCTATTTCTGCTTCTTCAGGTTGGTGTGATGCTTAACTCGAGGGTTCGCGGTCTGTTACTTCAAAGACAATTTTTAGTTTGGATTGTTTATAATTAAGCACAAAGGTACACAATGGCCATCTGTACTCTGCTCTCTACGGGTATCGAAACCTAGTTTCTAGCGGTGAGAGTCCGTAGACATAACGCTATGTCACTGGGGAGCCCTCAAAGACGAAATTCATATATTCTTTAGTCGTGAATGCTCCATAAAAGTGTCTGTTAGATGTCACTTTCTTTTTCTGTCAGACAAGAAGAGACCATGAGCTGTTAGGTCGTAGTTGTGCGAAGTTGTCTCCTCTCTAGCCTGTCAGTCCAAAATTAGCGACAACTGCTTTGCGTGAAAGTGAAGCTGGTTTGTTCGTGTCGTATAATCACTCAAAACTACTCAAAGTATCACCTGCGTTAAGTTTTCTTAATTTTAAACTGCCAGTCTAGAGGGAAGACAGTCCACAGCGCCTACCGCCAAACTTTTAGCTACTCGGAGTGCTGAGCTCGATTTTGTAACAGTGGTTTGTTTTTTTGGAGTCAAGCACAAAGCAACAAGAAGGGCCATTTGTGTTTTGTTTACTTTGAGTATTGAAACTCGGATTCTTGCGTTATAAGTCCGCAGACGTGTCGCAAATCATAACTTGTCCGTTGGATTCACGTATGATACTTGACCCTCTGTTCTTTGCTATTTCTGTTTGGAATTTGTGCTTTATGACGTCATGTGGGCTGTAATCGTGAAAAAGCCCTCACTAATAAAGTGTCTAACAATGTTAATAATGGGTGATATGCATGTAACAAGCTAAGGAGGGTACCCAGTAGAGGGCACACCTCCGACCCGCAGCGCTAATCATTTACAGCTTATGTGTCCATATTTCCGTTGTTATATATCAAAAATAATGTAAAAAGTCGGTTCCCATGTTGATACTTAAGAATATTTTAAAATTTCTTAACCTTTTGATGATCTTGAACCTTTAAAAACTTATTACTTCTAGGTTGAGTCATAGGTCAAATGTATACCAGCTTTCGTTCAAATCCATTGAACCGTTTTCGACAAACACAAACACACAGGGCTGAAAACATAAACTCAGTCAAGATAGTAAGTAACTATTTAGATTCTAAAAGTTTTATGAATCATTGTTACAATATCAATATCAGTTCTATGTCTCTGCACAAGTAATTTTTATACAATTATGTGTTATAATGCAGCAAGGTGAAAGTGCATTTTGGACCCAATACTTTTAGCTGATCCACCGAGAACGGGTGATTTCTCTTGTGGTCTGCTTTCAAAACCAACTAAGTAAACATACGTTTTCGTATTTTTATCACATTTAAGTATAAAATCTCGATTATTCTTGACAATCGACTCTCCTGCCCGCAAAGAACAGATGAAAAGAACAGCAGCGGTGAAAACTTCGCATGAATTTACTGACGTGGTGGTAATGAAATATGGTGGAGGTGACTGTACACGTGTTTCGAATGAGTAGTTTGGATTTTCTAAACATGGTAACTGTCCTATACTCACCGGAAAAAATATTCTAAAATTCGATCATGTATCTCTTGAAGGCAGAACAAGAATACGCTGCTCTGTATTTACATAAATTATCAAATTTTCATTACAAAATCATCAAGCATAGAAAAATTTCGCACACCATAAAAATAAACGATCCACTACCACACGCCAGGCCAAACTGTAAAATGTGCTACAAGAGAAAGATATTCAATTCATCTACTCTTTAATTAACACGTGTGTTTATTTATTCTGTTTTTCGTGTCTCGGCTCAGATCGAAACGTCTCCCGAATTCAGATGACTTCCAGAATTCCGAAAAATAATAGGTGATGATGGCATGCGCGAGCAGACCAGTCCACGCGCTCCCAGTGCACCCCAGGCTTCACTTGGCACAGATCTGCAGAGAAACCGAGGCAAGGTACCTGGAATATACTAGCGGATGTTTATATCAGTTTGACGTAAGGAGAGAAAACAGGCGCCTCGGGGCTGGACGCGCAACGTTTTCCAGGTAAGGAAGGATCTTCGAGAATAATTAACTGGCTTGTTTAAAACTCACTAAATTATATTTTGTACTATATATGTTTCAAGGTGGTTTCCAACATACTTTCTAAAAACTGGTTTTCACGTGTTTTTTTGTTTGTTTTTAATTTTTTTGGCTTACAAATTCAACCGCCTAAACCACAGTTGATGGTGTAATAAATAAATTTAATTATGTAAATGTAAAGGCCAAATAATATTGTTAAAGTAATGGATTAAGATGTAACAGAACGATAGCTACTGTGTATTTGTATTTGTCTGTAAATTTGTTCTCTTTCTTACCGCTAGGTTTAAATACTCAGGATTTAGGTTTGATATCTTTCTGTCGACTTTAATGAGCCAGTCAAAAAAATTTAGGGCTAGACTGAATAGATCGCAATTTCTATGGCATTCCTTCTAATTCAGAGTTAGGGAAAAAATATAAACATTGTATCAAAAACTTTGGTTCCCATTTCAATAATAATTCAACAGCTGTTAGACTGTATTTATTTTTTAAGGAGTTATTAAGAGATATGGAGGGCCCGACATGGCCAGGTGGTTAAGACACTCGACTCGTAATCTGGCGGTCGCGGGTTTGAATTCTCGTCACACCAAATATGCTCGATATTTCATCTCTGGAGGCGTTATAACATGACGGTCAATCCCACTATTCGTTGGTAAAAGAGTAGTCCAAGAGTTGGCGGTGGGTGGTGATGACTAGCTGCCTTCCCTCTTGTCTTACACTGCACGTCTAGCGCATATAGCCCTCGTGTAACTTTGCGTGAATTTTAAAAACAAACAAAACAAATATGGAACGTAAACATTCGAAATAAATTGAATCGATGCGTCACTGTCAAAGACTTTGATTTCTAGTTCCCTATAATTTAATATCGATGGAAAAAACAGCCATGACCAAGTGGTTAGTTTGCTTGATTCGCAATCTGAGGGTCGCGGGTTGAAATAACCAAATATGCCTGTCATTTTACCTGTGGGGGCGTTATAATGTAACGGTAAATCCCACTATTTGTTGTCAATAGAGAAGCCCAAGAGTTGGAGGTGGGTGGTGATGACTAGCTAGCTACGTTCCCTCTGGTCTTTCACTGCTAAATTAGCGGCTAGCGCAGATAACCCTTGTGTAGCTCGAAATACAAAACAAATAATTGATAGAAACAAAAATCAATTTTTATTCAGCAATAACATGTATCTCAAATAAAACCTGGTTAATTTGTAAACGGACCAAATAACGATACATGTTGTATCCTTAAATGATGTC
Organism: Tachypleus tridentatus; assembly: GCF_004210375.1. Classification (NCBI taxonomy): domain Eukaryota; kingdom Metazoa; phylum Arthropoda; class Merostomata; order Xiphosura; family Limulidae; genus Tachypleus; species Tachypleus tridentatus. Next base: position 28,118,870 of record NC_134837.1, on the reverse strand, counting down.
TGTACAATAAACTCTTCTGAGTGAGATCCAGTACTGCTTTAGTATAATGTAAATTCCTTCACTGACTAAAATAAAAGTTTGTGATGATTAACTGACCGAAACAATCGACTGGAACAAACTCATAACGTTTCTTAACAATCAAACTAAGTGATCCAACTCACTGTGTAAACAATGCAATCAAAGTATCCTTACTAATTTTTGGTACATATAAACACTAGAAAATTTCTTTTCGATATACTGCTACGTTTTACCGAAGGGGTCCGTCTTACCTTTCTTTCTCTTGACATGTTTGTACCAAGTAACGTTGCTTCCTTTTAATGAGGTTCCACAGACAATTTTACAAGCATAAAACTGCATTTTTGTTCTCTTTCAAAATTTTTAATGCATACTGGAGAAATTTACACATTCTGATAAAAAATGTAGGAAAAAAGACCTTTAAACTCCAGATAAATATAAAAGAATATATTTCTGTTTAAATCAATGTTTCACCTTTCTAGCTCCTTCAAGTTTAATATACATAACTGTTTAATATGAGAATATTTATTAAATTATAAGAAATTTCAAAGGCAAAACGTTGGTTTAAATAAAATATATTTTTTATATTCATTTGAAGGTTAAAGATCGTTTTTTTAAACTTTTAATAAAATACATAAAGCTGCATATTGAAAAATCAATCTGTCCTTTCCACCCCTCCGGCATTTAATTCCAAATTTTAGGGCTTTAAACACTGATGTTTAATGGTGAGTTATGCAACGTTATGTCATTCTTATCAGTGAATTAGCTACATCCTTTATATTTTAAAGTTATGACACCTTAGGTGTTGACTTGACAACACTATTTCTGCTTTAACATTATGACACCTAAAGTACCGACATATTAATATTTTAACATTATAATAGTGTTTGTTCTCGCCCAAAATGTTGCGTTTCTTTAGTTGTGGCTGATCTACGTTTCCGAGTATCTTGGAAACACGTTCTTACGCGCAAGAATGATCTCTTTCTTTGTCTAAAACTGCATTTGCCGTATGATATTTTTTTTTAGTTTTAAAGTAGTTGAATCAAGCGGAATGCCAGCTAATCACATCTGTTCCAAGCAAAGCGGTTGATATGGGATGCGCAAGCGACTGACAAGACAAGGGACATGTGTTCTTCTCTCAAGAGTTTCGTCAGAATTTACTTTATACAAATAAACAGTAACGCAATTGCATTTATTATTTCAAAGCCAGCAAACTGAAGTCTTTTGATCGACAAAGAAATTCCGTGTACACAAACTTTCCGTAAGGCCTAACCTTACCTACCAATTTAAGTGTCATATTCTTCCGCAATATTAAATATTTACGAAAATTAGGATTAAAAACAACGGGTGTAGATGCTTTGATTTGTTTATAGTTAAGCACAAAACTACACAAAAGGCTATCTGTGCTCTGCCAATCGCGGGTATCGAAATCCGGGAGGTAGTATTGTAAATCCGTCGTGGATGTGCCACAGGGGAACAGAAATTTTGAGTTTATTTTATTTTGAGTTTCGATCAAAGCTACTCGAGGGTTATCTGCGCTAGCAGTCCCTAATTTAGCAGTGTAAGACTAGAGGTAAGGCAGCTAGTCATCACCACCCACCGCCAACTCTTGGGCTACTCTTTTATCAACGAATAGTGGGATTGATTGTGACATTATAACGCCTCCACGGCTGAAATGGCGAGCATGTTTGGTGTGACGGGGATCCGAACCCACGACCTTCGGATTACAAGTCGAACGCCTTAACCCACCTGGCCATGCATTTGTCGATACTTTGACATTTAAATTATATGACGCTTTTAAGGACAACTATTTTAATGGCTTAGTGATTAAACTGCTGGCCGCGGGTTAGAGTTCATTCACTAAACATGATCGTCCTTTTAACTATGGAGGCGACATAATGTTACGATCGATTCTGCTTTTTTTTGGTAGAAGGTAACCCAAGGTAATTTCCTCTTAGGCACATTTGCTACTTTATTAAGTGTATAAAACAAACAAACAAGAAACGATGTTTTGGAGACAGTGAAAGGTAAAATCTTTACTACTAGTTTCCCGGCCCGGCATGGCCTAGCGCGTCGCGCTAAACATGCTCGCCCTCCCAGCCGTGGGGGTGTATAAAGTGACGGTCAATCCCACTATTCGTTGGTAAAAGAGTAGCCCAAGAGTTGGCGGTGGGTGGTGATGACTAGCTGCCTTCCCTCTAGTCTTACACTGCTAAATTAGGGACGGCTAGCACAGATAGCCCTCGAGTAGCTTTGTGCGAAATTCCAAAAACAAACAAACAAAAAAACAAACTAGTTTCCGTAACACCGTTAACATCATGTGTTACAGAACCTAATCAAATAAAACTAGTAATAAAGATTGTGCTTTTCACTATCTAAAAATTCCGGTTTTTGTTTGTTTTTAACTCTTAATATGATAATCTAATAGTTTGTGGTGGCTGGTGTAGACTAGTAGCCTTCAGTTTTGTCTATCAATGTAAAATTAGGGATGGCTAGCGTAGATAGTTTCATTAAACTTTGCGCTAACTTTTACAAATAAGTAAACATTTACAAGGGTCAAACAACAAATCGCAGTTTGTCTATATTTCCAGGAGAGATTTCAGTTTTCAGAAATACTGCCTGATAGACGAAATATTAAGGTTTATGACGTAGACGTTCACAAAACATCAATGAAATAGCGTTACGAAAAGAAGGAATAATGTGAGCTCCGAAAATAAAAATATTTTTGCATAGAGTTGTTTTATTTTCTATTAAAACGAAACATCTTGTCGGTCGGTTTTTCTCCAACGAGGCTATAGAATGGTCTGGCGACTAGGGCTCTCGACATGAAACTTGCAAGTTCGAATTGCATCACCGAACATGCTCGCCCTTTCAATTGTGAGAGCGTTATACAGTAACAATCAATTTCACTAATCAATTAACGTAGCCCAAGAGTTGGCAGTGAGTGTTGTTGACTGGTTGCCTTCCCTCTAGGCTTTCCTTCAAAATTAAGAACGTTTAGCGCAAGTAAACCTCGAGTACCTTTGTAAGCACATGAATCTACAAATGACTATACGTTTTTTTTGTAATGTATTATATTCTTACTTACTCAGCACTAAAGTTTCAAATATTTAAGTTCCTATTTATATTTCTATGACGTATGTTTCTGTGAACATTACATTTGTATGTAGGAGAAACTTTTATTACTTTTATAATTAGTAATATAGTAATCACGTGTATTGAAAGTTCTTAAAAGCACTCGTAGGGAAGTGCATATTACTACACTATAACACTAAAATCCTGAGTTTGATTCTCTCAGGTGGACACACGGCAGATTGTTCACTATAGCTTATCTCTGATAAAACAAACAAACAAACAAGCCCCAGAAAAATTCACAGATTTATAATTCTTGTTTGAAGGTATCATCTAGTTGTAGCTAAACCTTAACACTGTCTTCCATAGTTGTAGCTAAACCTTACACTGTCTTCTATAGTTGTAGCTAAATCTTAACAATGTCTTTCGTAGTTGTAATTAAATCTTAACACTGTCTTCCGTAGTTGTAACTAAACCTTACACTGTCTTCTATAGTTGTAGCTAAATCTTAACACTGTCTTCTATAGTTGTAGCTAAACCTTACACTGTCTTCCATAGTTGTAGCTAAATTTTAACACTGTCTTCTATAGTTGTAGCTGAACCTAAATTTGACTTTCATAGTTGTAGCTAAGCCTTAACTCTGTCTTCCATTCTTTGAAAACTTTAAAATAATTTTATGTCAAGATTATTTTGTTTTTGCTCGTTTCTTTTTCAGGATAGTCCTTGACAACCTTGACAGAACTGAAAACGTGGTAGTGACAAAGGCAACAGTGTGATCTATGCTGGTTAAGGTCGAAGATACAACCTAAGTGTTACGTAGAAAAAGAGAAAAAACTCACAATGCCATGAGGATAAGACGTCAGTTTCGAAGTAAACTTAATCGAAAAGAAGGACACAAAACCCGAATAAGAATTTCCACTCACTAAACTTACGTGTTTCCCAGTTGCACAGAACAAAGTCTATGGAATTACAGTGCTAACAGTAAGGATTCGATTCCCCACGGTAGACTCAAAAGAAAGTTCAGGATTTTAAAAGCCTTCTGACCTTTCAAAATTAAAAGCAGATCTTCAAAATTATATGTACGTTTATTGAAAATGTAAGGGTAAATTTGTATCATTCATGACTTTAGAAATGAAAAAAAGGAAGATACTAAACATGCAGAGAAGTCTGTGTAAATAAATATAAAATTTGTAGAATTTGGAAGTCAAAACAGGAACCTGCCACATGTCGAAGAGGTAAATATTGTTTCATGCTGTATTAGCAGATCTCAGGAAGATACAGGAAGAGTACAGCAGTTTATAGAGACATAAACTGCATCACCGAGTAAGAGTTACTACATCTAAAAACTACATGGTTATGAACGGATTAGTTAGATCTAGTTTCACATAGACTCTGAAAAATAAAACACATGTTTCAGCTTCTCTTTGTCAATATCCAGTTGCTATGTTCGTTTTTTTTTATCACGTACTGTTAACACAGTAAGTTAAGATAATGGCTCCTAAAAACATTACGTTTTTTACTGGAAAGCAAACAAGTGTTTACTTTTCTACAGTTCACGAATATAGCAAATGACATCATAAGGTGTAGAGGGTTTTCACGTGAGAAACTGTGTGTTCGATTCGAGCTAATTGTAAAACCATGGTTCGGGAACTCAGAGAGAAGTTTTAAAAATCTCAAAAGTGTTGCCGAGAGAGGTGAACAAGAAATTATGGAAAAATCCTCTTGTGACGTAGAGATGACTTTTCATCGCTTGAATGCTACTCTAATGCATCAGAAATATGTTCATTTCCTTCACAAAATCTTTCCTCTGAAACTCCATTAGTAGCAATGAAACGTTTCGACAGACAGTGTTCTAGTCTTAGAAGCACGAGAAAGAAGGCGTATCCTATAATTCCACTGGAGCCAATAAGCCATCATCGGGCCACATCTTTAAGGTAATTTGATAAACATTAGTGGAGCTGAGTTTGCAATAAATAATGAGTTACTTAGTTTGTTAAACAATAAATTCTCATCTAGCATTAGAACTGGTATTTTATTAATTTTTCTATTTCTATTAGGAAACTGTTACAGTATTAAATCTCTAGCAAACTAATACATTGAATCATATTATTCTATCGTGTTACCATATACCTACTCACACCTAGTTTGTTATGGAGTTATCCAATAATCTGTGACATGAGTAACATTAACAGTTAGATCGTCAAAACGTTAAACAACCAAACTGTTAATGCTAGACGAATGCTACACTTAACGAATTACTGTAGATGGTTGAGAAAATTATATTAAAAGAGATTTTGAATATGCAGATCAACCAGTCATGTTACAATCGCAACAGACGTATTGGTCATAGAAACATTTTGACATTTGTCAGTTTTCCATAGGTTGCTGCTGAAAACTGTTCGTTTCTCACAAGGGTACTGACAGCCCATTCTGACACAGAATGTCAAACAGAACTGTACCTATTACTTAATAGTACTTAAACAAAACCCAGCAATAACAAACCAGTGACCGAATTCGAATATATAAAACATTCCCTGCTCTTTACACGGTAAGTGCTTTATGAGAGTCACAGCCAACACCTAACACGGATGGCGAATGGTAGGGTATAATTATCTGGTTGTCTTCTCTCTGCTTAGCAGATCAAAAGTCGGGACGCCAGCAGATAGTTTAATACTTTTGGCAAATATACAAAATACATCCTAATATTTCAAAATGCGGAGAATGTTTAAAAACAGATTTGTATTAATATGAATGGGTTATAAAAGGGTTATAGGTTATGAATTTATATATACAAGTGTGACTCATGGAAAGAAAATACTTGTTTACAATGTAAAACATGTCAAAACTGTGTACATGATCAGGTGATTATATGAGCCGAGGAATCGAATTCCCGTCACACCAAGCATGTTAGCCTTTTCAGCTGTAAGGGCGTTATAATGTAACGATTAATCCCACTACTTGTTGGTAATAGAGTAGCCCAAGAGTTGTCGATGGGTTGTGACGACTAACTGCATTCCTTCTAGTCTTACAATTTTAATTAAGAACGACTATCGCAGATAGCTCTCGTGTAACTATGCACAAAATTCAAAACAAATACACCAAAACAATTGGTGTAACATGGTTTGGAGAAAATTTGTAGTCACTACACAAGATTTAACATTCCATGTTTAAATTTTACTTTGTTCTGGTTACATTAAGCGTAATAAACATATCTTACTTGAGGTCCATGTTATACATCTTTAATCCAATAATTCATTCACGTCAGAAGTGAAACAAAGTAAAAACATCCTGGTTTTCGAATACCCCGTTCTTTCAAACGTATATTCAAAGTTAAAATTTGAAAAAAGAATTGCTCGAGCCCAAAGTGTCTGTATATGTTTTAATATTGCATTTATTATATAGAGAATACAAATATTGAAAGCACTGGTTGTCGTCTACAAATATCTTTGCGTACTATCATACTGATTTCTAAAATTCTAAAAAAAATGTGATAAGAGTATTTACTTAATGTCTTTGGATCTTCTTAAATTCATACCTAGAATATTTCAAGTCAGACTGTACTGAGGGTATTATCAAAAATCTCTAATATTGTTAGATATTATATACTGACATCTAGAAAGTCAGAATGTACTAAGGGTAGTTGTCAAAATTCTTACTGTCTTTGGATGTTCTTATATTGATATCTAAAATGTCCAAAGTCAGACTGTACTAAGGGTAGTTATCAAAGACCCCTAATATATTTGGATTCTCTTATATTGTTATGTAGAATGTCCCAAGTAGACTGTATTAATGGTAGTTATCAAAGACCCCTAATACATTTGCATGTTCTTATACTGATATCCATAATACCACAAGTCAGACGGTTCTAAGAGTACTTACAAATACCTATAATATTTTTGCATTTTCTCGTAATATTGGTGCAAGCAATAATGTCAGTGTTCTCGTCTTCACTCATACATTTTATACTTGTTTCAAAAACAATCTCACAATAAATAAAGATACAGCTCTCCTGTAACATCTTACCGTATAATTTGTTAAATGAAACACGAAGTGCAATAACTGATTGTGGTGAACCTGAGCTTTCAGCAAAGAATTATGATTTAACAAGATACGAAATAAAACTGGAAAATCTACTTTGTATTCATACCCAAAAACATAATCGATTTCACTAACTCACTACTTTGTTTGATGTTTAGCGCAGAATTACGTAAGGGACTGTCTGTGATGTCCACTTTTCCCTATGAGTATTGAAATCTTGTTTAAGCCCTCAGACTTACCGCTTACTTACTGGTGGACAATCTGATTAATATAAATCAAGTTTCTGGTTTCGTTAATCCCCGAATTTCTTTCTGGTTTCATAGCGTTATAATAAAATGTTGATTTCTACGTTTCAACTTCATCTTCGTTGATTTGTATTAACTGGTTGGGTCCAGAGAAGAGTTTATTCTTCCTCTGAAGGAACTACTGAAGAAAACAGATTAAAATTTGTACTTTTAATTTCGTGTCCTTAAGTTATTCGTCATTATTAGTGAGTAAGTATATGCATTGTATTTGCAGGCGCACATGCGCACGACTTGGAGCGTGAGTTTGTTTGTTTAAATTATTTTTTTGTAATCTTTTTTTTTTATGAATACTTTTAAAACCAAAACCTCCAAACTAGTTTCATTAAAGTTTGGCCTGGTATGGCCAGGTGGGTTAAGGCGTTCGACTCGTAATCTGAGAGTCGCGGGTTCGAATCCCCGTCGCACCAAACATGCTTGCCCTTTCAGCCGTGGGGGCGTTATAATGTTACGGTCAATCCCACTATTCGTTGGTAGAAGAGTAGCCCAAGAGTTGGCGGTGGGTGGTGATGATTAGCTGCCTTCCCTCTAGTCTTACACTGCAAAATTAGGGACGGTTAGCGCAGATAGCCCTTGTGTAGCTTTCCGTGAAATTAAAAACAAAGAAACATTAAAGTTTATGTAAGTTTATTTTAATTAGATATGATTTTTTTCTTTACGCTTGTGTTCTAAAATTACTCATTTTTTCAATATAGAAAATAGTCTCATAGAATTTTGTAATTATTTCTAATGGTGTATTTTTCTAGTGTACATAGTTTGCTTGGACTAGAAATGTGGAGATGTTTATTTTTTTGCGCAAAGCTACACAATAAGGTAGTTGCGCCTTGCCCACTTTGTAGAAAGGATATTCGGTTTATTTGTTGTAATTCCACAGACTTACTACCTCCGATTCTCCGTGAGGGAGGGGGCGTATTTGAAGATAAATTTATGGCTTTATTCTTATGTTACCATGTTAATATTTTACCGTCTGTGGCGCTGCTTTCATCTCAAAACGAAAATTATTATACAAAGAAACGAAGTTTGAAGTGTGGCACAGAACAGCCTAATTCCACTTACCAACTACATAAATGTAGACAAGGTTATTAAGTTAATAAATATTTATAGATTGGTTCAAACAGCGCCTATTCCATAATGATAACGAATATTTACCCTGTATTAAAGTTCACGTTTACCAGATAAATCCAAGAGTTTGTGAGACAAATGTTGGAGTTTATTGTTGACACAAACACTTTCTGTTGTCAAAGCTGTAATTATGTGTTGAAGGACCTGCTAATGATTGATTTTATTTTCGCTGTTATCATTATCAGCTAAGTTTGGAAGATATTTAGAACTTAGTATCTGGACTTCTGTTACAGATATAAGTTATTATCTTGACTCCAACAACTAGCTAAGCCTAATCGAATATATATATTTGTATGTATATTTGTATGTATTTGCTTACTTAAATGTAAGCCCTTTATCTCGTCCTGGCTAACGAGCTGAACGTGATCTATTAGATTGTTAGGGCCTGGTAGGGTCAAGTGGTTAAAGAACTTGAATCGCAACCTATAGGTCGGGCATTCGAATCCTGTTACAGAACATAGTTGTCTTTTCATTTGCAAAGCGTTATAATGTCGCTATCAATCCCCCTTGTCCTTCCTCTTGTCTATCACATCTAAATTAGGGACAGCTAGAGCGATACAATGGGCTTTACAGGTGATGACCCAGAGACTGATGTGCCGGACTGTGCATCCGAAGTTCTGTTCTGTTAAAATAAAAAATTGCGCTCCACACATTAGGATCGTGGGTGAGTTATAAGAGTGACGGTCAAATCCCAATGTCACATTGGAGTATCTAACGAGTTGGGAGTAAGTGACGTTGACTAGACGCCTTCCTTTTGGTATATCACTTGGAAATTAGGGGCATCTAGCGGAGGTAGTCCTCGTTCAGCTTTGCGCAAAAATCAAAACAAAACAAAAATTAATATATATTTGGCTGGTATTGTAAGGTGTAATGCTTTACACTGGCTTTGATTGAAGTTATAAAATCTAACTTAAGATAAATCGAATTTCTGTTCTCTGTTCTGACTACAAGTTTATATCCCATTAGTTTGATTGTTGTTTGTTGTTTTTAATTTTGCGCAAAGCTACTCGAGGGCTATCTGCGCTAGCCGTCCCTAATTTAGCAGTGTAAGACTAGAGGGAAGGCAGCTAGTCATCACCACCCACCGCCAACTCTTGGGCTACTCTTTTACCAACGAATAGTGGGATTGACCGTAACATTATAACGCCCCCACGGCTGAAAGGATGAGCATGTTTGGTGCGACCGGGATTCGAACCCGTGACCCTCGGATGACGAGTCGAACGCCTTAACACACAGTTTAATGTTAGAAATGTTTTTAAATCTAACAAAAGGAAAAAAACAAAAACGAAACAAAGTCCAGTGTAAAAAAACGATAAAAACTAATTTATCCCATAATGGAAAGAATTTCTGGCACTTATTTTCAATTATCCTCTCTTTTTCTCTTTTCAGAGAAACTACGAAGTCCAACAGTCTAACTTTTCTTCCGAAACAGTGAGTTGGTATCTTTTCTCAAGCTTTCCTTTAAGAAATAGCTTTAGTTTAATAAGCCAAGACATGACTGAAGGCATGAACTGAATCTGATCTGTTTACTTCGTCTGACGTACGTTTTCTGTGTGTATTAAAGTGTATTTTTTTCGCTCTGTCTTGTGCTGCAAGTTCGCAAATTAATCTTTAACATCAAAAAACACCAACGCGAATCGTTAACCTCATGTTGGTAATGGTTAGAAATAGCAAAACAGATGTTCAAACCATTAGTGAAAATTTCTTAAAACGTATGGATAATGATTATATTGCACGATACGAAGAGATTTGTAGATTGTGAGTGAGGAGAAACGTATATAAATTACTGAAGTGATTAGATAACAAATCTTTCTTTTAAGCACGATAAATAGTTCCAAAACTCCATTACACTGTCGTTACACGAAATTTTAATGAACGAGAAATTGACTTGATTGCTATTTATCGGATCGTTAGCTGGCCTGGCATGGACAGGTGGTTAAGGCACTTGACACGTAATGCGAAGGTCACGGATTCGAATTCCGGTCGCACCAAACATCTTCGCCCTTTCAGCTCTGGGGGCGTTATAATGTTACAGTCAGTCCCACTGTTCGTTCGTAAAAAAGTAGCCCAAAAGTTGGCGGTGGGTGGTGATGTGTAGCTGCCTTTCCTCTAGTCCTACACTGCTAAATTAGGAACGGCTAGCGCAGATAGCCATCGTGTAGCTTTGTGCGTTTTGACTGGTTACTGACTCGCCCTACGCAGTGGACTTGGAAAAATTAGTATTAAATGTTTTACATGCAGCGTATTTATGTATTTCGTTCTGCATTACTGTCGTAATTTTTTATTTTCTTCCAGAATTTATAGTGCATAGTGTATAGATTTACACATCTTGATAATAAAGTTAAAAGACACGGCCTTACAGTATAAGTATTTTCAAGGCCCGACATGGCCAGATGGTTAGAGCGTCCGACTCTTAATATTTGAGGGTCACTATTCGTTGGTAAAAGAGTAGCCCAAGAGTTGGCGGTGGGTGGTGATGACTAATTGAATTCCCTCTAGTTTTACACTGCTAAATTAGGGACAGCTAGTGCAGGTAGTTCTCTTATAGTTTTGCGCGAAGTTCAAAAAACAAACAAAAGAAAGGTAATTACAATCGAACTTTTATTTGAGTTGATGTTTCGCCTTTACAGTTTTAACTCGACTTAATCAGCTGATGTGGTAAATCAGCAGTTATAACGAGTTAAATTTCATTCCACAGTTACTGTTAGATATACATGACTGTTTAAGTTTAATGCGAGTGTTATGATGTAGATAGTTTTATGTAGCGCGAGTGTTAAAGTCAATTATTTTTAGAAGTGGGAGTTTATCACAGGTTTGTTTACGTTAACTGTGTAGGAATTATATGTTGTGTATTTATCTTATTATGAATTGATGATTGTTATATTATTGCGTCATGTTACTAGAACCTTCTGAGTTTCCTCGTTGTTTTAATTGAGTTTTAACGTACCATAATATTCATTAGTCTGTAGAATGTTCTAGGCCTCGATCGGGTTAGAAATACGCGTACAAAATATATTTCAAGTGAGCTGGTTAGACATAAATAATTATACAGGTAGCTATATTTGAACCAGGAGATTGTGAGTTTAGTCATAAAAAAAGTATAGTGGCCAGTTTTTTAAAGTTAAATTATCACAGATTGTATCGTAATAGCAGAGTATATAAGAATAATTTGTCTTGTCAATTGTGTTATAAAGTAATTGAATCAGCCTGTATGGACTTTGGCGAAAAAGAGACAATTATTTAAGGCTCTTGATACGAATATGATAACCAACAGTGAAAAGAGCATTTTTATATATGTTTCATTTGTTTAGGTATATTAGTTTAAAATAAATAGACTATGTGCTGTTTGCTTATTGCTAAAATTTATCGCTAACAAGTTATGGAAAGCTACTGTAAAGAATACAGTCACATAAAAAATGACAATTACAAGTAATAACAGGATCCAACAAAACAGTGGTCTTGTAGTCAAAATAAAAACGGAAAAAAAAGACACAAACCACTTTAGTCTGGTTTTAGATGGTTTGATCATTACACATAAAATATTCATAATTGTTCATTTTTCTCAAGGTTTAAACATGATAATTTGTTTCATTGAACTGACATTATGCATGTTTAGAACAGGTCTGACAAGGTTCATTCACCAGATTTTCTGTTTTTGATCATAGAATAGCGCGAAGGTTTAAAATAATTCAACATTTTCATCACCCTTAAATTTTTTGTAAGTAATAACATAATTGATGGAGTTTTTTTGTTAGAAGTATGAACGTGAAAAAATATCTTTAGTGTGAGACACTTTTACAAAACGTGTTTGTGAAAACTGTAAAATATACTTCAAAGTTGCATTCAAAATAACCTGTATTTTACCAGTATTTGCTGCTGAAGAATGTTTCACCAAACTGTAGTAATAACAAAGTGTAGTAGTGAACGCTGGTTTGAGCGCTTACATCGTGAGCAGCTAGCGACCACGGCGAGGAGATTCTTACTTTATCTTTCGTAAAATCTATAATACATATTAGTCATAGCACTATCGGCAAGAAGCAATGAATTTAATCCACGTCTACAAAGTTGTAAATAAATATTTATTTCCGAAGGCATACCACATCAGCGGTGAATGAGAAAAGTACACCAATTAATAAAGAATGTAAAATATATTATTCCTTTTTATCAGGCCATTCTCGTTCCCAGAGATCATTTCGCATCACTTAACTCACAAACTTTCATCTGGGCTCATTGCTGATTTTGTCTGTTTCTGATATGGTAACAACACATTTTCAAGTCCGTGTGATGCGCATGAGAACTTATGTATCAATATCTTGATTCGTTTATTAATTTTTCTATCAGTTGCTTCGTTTTAAAGTATAGTTAAACAACAGTAATTACAGTGTAAGTATTTTAGACTGATGTAGCGTGCACAAATATGTGAAGCCCACCCCTAAAAGTGTGCTCAGTCAGTAGGTTGATAGCTAACAAAAACAGAGAGTAAAAGAACATGACATTGCTCACATTTCAACATTTTGTTCATACATACTGTAAAGCTGAATTTAAAATCAGTTTAGTTCCTAATTCACCTTATTATAAAATTATTACTGATTTATCAAGAAAATAACTTTAATCTGGTAATTTGAGGGGGTTTCCTTATAAAGAAAAACAAAACTAAGCCTGGGGGGTTTCTATAGACCGCAGTGTGTCAGATAAACATTTCTTTTTTTCATTATTACAAAAAGTTTATTGCCTGATCTTATACACAATGCATTTTCCAATTATCTGTATCAAGAATGTATGTATTCTTTTTTGTTTAATCCAAATCAAATAAGCCACCTAGTAGCACAACGTTATGACTGCGGATTTACACTGCTAAATATCGGGTTTCGATACCAGTGGTGGGCAAAGCCCAGATAGCCAATTGTGTATTTTTGTGCTTAAATTTAAACAAAAAAAAAATAAATGGAATAAAATTCATGGGAAAATAATTCAGCAGATTCCAACTGGAAAGTTTTATTAGGAGTAGCGAGTCTGCTCTCGCAATTTTTAGATTACATATTATGATAATAAAGTAAAAACGACCTTTACACTTCAGAGTTTTTTCAGGACTAGCACATAAAGCTGTGGGTTTTTGGATTTTACACATTATGATAATAAAGTTAGAAAAAACGACCTTTACACTCCAGAGGTTTTCCTGAACTAGGACATAAAGCTGCGGATTTTTGGATTTTACTAGCATTTCTACTAACAAGTTTTTAGATCTATTTAATTAAAAAGAATCAATAAGTGATACATTCCAATAGGAATGTAATCTAGATCTCATATCTACAGACAAGTGGAATCTCGTGTCCCTAACCATTCCATGCAAGATGCATAAATATTTAATAAAGATAGAAGAAAACAACGGAAATCATAACTGAAATAATTACGTGTGAAGAAGCTTAAAATATCAAGAAATATTAGTTTAAAACTCGTTAGTTCTGTAGTCACGACAACAGGGGGCGAGACTCAGAAAAAACGATAACTGATTTAGAAAATGCAGAGGTTAATAAATTAAAAAACAAAATATGTAGCTATACGTAAGTAATATTTCCGTTCTACTATGTGAAATGAAACATTAACCTACGTTTGAATATCTCTTAAAAGCAACGAATATGATCAACTAATAACAATGGTAATTAGAAGAGAGAGTAACATTAATCTAACGTGGAAGTAACATGCGTTTTCTCAGTATATAATTACGTCATTTCCGTGAGACAAGGTTTACAGATAGATGGTTTAGAATAAGTAATCGTAAAAATGGTGAAATAATGTAAACTCCGGTGTATTTACAAAGTAATATTGCAGTGTTACAATGATGAGGCAAATACTGTATTTAGTATTTACAACGTCAAAGAATGGAATAAGGCTATTCGCTTTTAAGCCTGATGGCATCACGAATTGTATATCTTCTTATAATTTAGTACGTTAAAATGACACCATTCTTGCAAATATTTATTTACTGAAAAAAATACCACATAAACTATGCGTAGATAGTGTTAGTGTGTTCCACGCTTGCTTTATAATGTTCTAACAATTTTGAAAAATAACGTACAGTACACATATACATTCGGTTCGTTAAAAATAAGGTCCAAACATATTTAAAAGAGCAAGCAACTTGTAAGCAGATATGTATACAAACTGTTTTAGCAGTAAAAAATTAAATCTTACAAGGTTGCTAGTTGCAGTGTAATGTAAAACTTTGTAATAGGAAAGTAGACTTAATGTAATTACTAGGCGTTATGTAAAACTTTGTAATAGGGAAGTAGACTTAATGTAATTACTAGGCGTTATGTAAAACTTTGTAATAGGGAAGTAGACTTAATGTAATTACTAGGCGTTATGTAAAACTTTGTAATAGAGTGGTAGACTTGGTGTAGTTAGAAGGTGTAAGGTAAAACTTTGAGAGAAATAGTAGACTTAGTGTAGTTACTAGAAGTAATTGAAAACTTTGTGATAGAGAGGTAGAATTAGTGCAGTTACTAGGTGTAACGTAAAATTCTGTAAAAGAGAGGAAGACTTAGAGTAGTTGCTAAATGTAATGCAAAATGTTAGGATGGAAAGGTAGACAGTGTAGTTACTAGATGTACTGTAAAACTTTGTGATAAAGAAATAGTCTTAGTGTAGTTACTAGGTGTAATGTAAAACTTTGTGAAAGGGAAGTAGACTTTGTAAGTGTAAATAAATTTTTGTAATAGAGAGTTAGACTCAGGGTAGTTACGAGGTGTAATGTAAAACTGTGTGATAGAGAAGTAGTTTAGTGTAGTTACGAGGTGTAATGTAAAACTGTGTGATAGAGAAGTAGATTTAGTGTAGTTACGAGGTGTAATGTAAAACTGTGTGATAGAGAGATAGACTGAGTGTGATAGGAGTAATGTAAATCTTTGTGCAGTTTGTAGGGGTAATGTAAAACTTTGTGATATAGAAGTAGATATAGTGTAGTTACTGGGTGTAATGTAAAACTTTGTAATAGAAAGGTAGACTTAGTGTAGTTACGAGGTGTAATGCAAACCTTGTAATAGAAAAGTACACTTAGTACAGTTAACAGGTGTATTGTGAAACTTTATAAGAGAGAGGTAGACTTAGAGTTGTTACGAGGTGTACCGTAAACTTTTGTAATAGAGAGGTAGAGCTAGTGTAGTTACTAGATGTAATGTAAAACTTTGTAGTAGAGAGGTAGAGTTAGTGTAGTTACCATTTGTGATGTGAAACTTTGCAATAGAGAAGTCGACTTAGTGTACTTAGAAGGTGTAATGTAATACGTAGTACTAGAGAGGTAGACTTAGTGTAGTTACTAGATGTAATGTAAAACTTTGTAGTAGAGAGGTAAACTTTGTTGTGTTGAAATAAACTCAGTGAAGGTTCTAGGTTAATGCAAAACTTTATGATAGAAATGTGGACTTTGTTTAGTTACTAGGTTAATGCAAAACTTTGTGATAGAGATGTATACTGAATGTAGTTACTAGATGTAATGGATAATGTTGTGATAGAAAGTTAGATTTTGTGTAGTTTTTAGGTGTACTGCTGAACTCTGTGAGGGGTAAGTAGACTTTGTGCAGTTGCTAAGTGTAATGCCATATTTTGTGATAGAGAAGCAACGTTGTGTAATTTCTAGGTGTAATGCCAAACTTTATTACTGGGAAGCAATTGTTGTATGGTTTTCAGTTGCAACGTGAAACTATCAAAGTTTGCCAAAGAGAACTAAACTGTATGTGGTTGTTAGGTTCATCGTAGAAGTAAGAAAATTTGTGTTGAAAACTAAACTTTAAAAAAATGTTTTAAAGCAAAACTTTGAATTTTTTCGAGAGATATCTATACCTTGCGTGTTTATATATGCAATGGCCAATTTAAAGACCATAATTTAGCAGGGTAAGACCAGAGGGAAGGCAGCTAGTCGTTACCACCCACCGCCAACTCTTGGGTTACTCTTTTACCAAAGAATAATGGGATTAATCGTTACATTATAATGCCCTTATAGCTGAAAAGGCGAGCATGTTTGGTGCGACCGGGATTTGAACCCACGACCCTCAGATTACGAGTCAAGCGCTTTAACCAACCTGGTCATGCCGGACCTGTTGCAGTTAGATTAAAAAATTAACATCTAACTCTCGTCCCTAAAACATGTGTCCAGCAATGGACAGTTGCAGACTCTTTGTTAACCTTAAGACGACCTGAGAAGGTCAAAATATTGTTTTGTATTTTAGTTTGATTAAAGTTTTCATACCCGTAGCAGCCGTCTTTATAATACATTTTTACTTCAAGTAGGTTTCTCGTCATCATGAGTTATGTATTCACAAATGTTCTAACTTTCTAGATAAATGTGGACCAGGTATGGCCTAGTGATTTATAGTTTCTGGCTGTAGAACAAAAGAAAATAGCTGTAATTTACTATCAAACAAGACTCATTATTTCACCTGTTCATCCTCTGGCAGGACACCGATAAGTTTTCGCACGTATCATGCTCAAAATCGAAGTTCGCTGCCTCATAATGGACACAACTAGCACAATACTTAGCTCTAAAAACAACCAAGTTTCAACTGTGATATTAAATCCCGTGTGGGCGGTTAGTGCTTCTGACTGGTTGCTCTCTCTCTCTGACTGTTAGAAGCTCTAAATTAAGATCATATGTCACTTAGGTGCCGCTCAGGTTGGAAATATCAAAACCACGTGCTCATTTAATGAAAAATGTTCCCCACTAGTTTAATAAAATATCAGCTCTCTGATGAGTCCACCGAGAAGAATCGAACACCTGAATTTAGCCTTGGAAAACTTTCTACTTACCACTGTACCAGCGGAGGACTTAAGATAATAAAATACGCTATGAATATTTAGTTAATTTTAGTGCTATACAATGTACTTTTGACTCATGTACTCAATCGGGTTTTAAAGCGTGGATATTTATGATCAATACATAGCATCAAATAAGCCTCTATGAATTTTCTTGGTAGGTTTTGTTGAAGTGATGACAATATCAGTCAATGGAAAACTTTATTTTAGTATGAGTAAAACGTCGAATGAAGTTTGTTGTTTCGTACTTGTATCCATAGAACTGTTTACTAAAACAAACACACTGCCAACAGAACTGTGTACTAAAACAAACACACTGCCAACAGAACTGTGTACTAAAACAAACACACTGCCAACAGAACTGAGTACTAAAACAAACACACTGCCAACAGAACTGTGTACTAAAACAAACACACTGCCAACAGAACTGTGTACTAAAACAAACACACTTCCAACAGAACTGAGTACTAAAACAAACACACTGCCAACAGAACTGTGTACTAAAACAAACACACTGCCAACAGAACTGAGTACTAAAACAAACACACTGCCAACAGAACTGTGTACGAAAACAAACACACTGCCAACAGAACTGAGTACTAAAACAAACACACTGCCAACAGAACTGTGTACTAAAACAAACACAATGCCAACAGAACTGTGTACTAAGACAAACACACTGCCAACAGAACTGTGTACGAAAACAAACACACTGCCAACAGAACTGAGTGCTAAAACAAACACACTGCCAACAGAACTAGGTACTAAAACAAACACACTGCCAACAGAACTGTGTACGAAAACAAACACACTGCCAACAGAACTGTGTACGAAAACAAACACACTGCCAACATTTCTGTGTACTAAAACAAACACACTGCCAACAGAACTGTGTGCGAAAACAAACACACTGCCAACATAAATGTGTATGAAAACAAATACACTGCCAACAGAACTGTGTACGAAAACAAACACACTGCCAACAGAACTGGGTACTGAAACAAACACACTGCCAACAGAACTGGGTACTGAAACAAACTCAAAACCACTACATACTCTAATAATCTATCACGTATTTACTTAAGAACTTCTCTTTTTTGTACAACGTTGAACTTGTCTTGTGAGTTGTCATCGATTTCAGCGTTTGCGTTTTGATATTTTATTCTGGAGAAATGGATATATATATATACACACAATGGATATATATATACACACAATGGATAGATATATATACACACAAGGTATAGATATATACACACACAATGTATAGATATACATATACACAACAATGTATATATACACATACATATATATACAAATGTATAGATATACATATACACACAATGTATAGATATACATATACACACAATGTATAGATATATATACACAAATGATATATAGATATATATACACACACAATATATAGATATATATACACACAATGTATAGATATATATATACACACAATGTATAGATATATATATACACAATGATATGTAGATATATATACAGACAATGTATATATATATATATATACACAATGTATGAATATATATATATATACACAATGTATAGATATATATACACACAATGTATAGATATATATACACACAATGTATAGATATATATACACACAATGTATAGATATATATACACACAATGTATAGATATATATACACACAATGTATAGATATATATACACACAATGGATAGATATATATACACACAAATGAATAGATATATATACACACAATGTATAGATATATATATACACAAATGTATAGATATATACACACACAATGTATGATATATATACACACAATGTATAGATATATATACACACAATGTATAGATATATATACACACAATGGATAGATATATATACACACAATGTATAGATATATATACACACAAGGTATAGATATATATACACACAATGGATAGATATATATACACACAATGTATAGATATATATACACACAATGTATAGATATATATACACACCAAAGCCTCCTTTTTTGAGGTTTCGAAGAAGAAGTTTTAGTACCGTCAAAACAATATAGATTGCTTATTGAGTTAATATAACTAAGTTATGACGATACATTCGGAACAGCATTGTTAATAGCAACCAAAATCACATGCAGAAAAAGCGAAATTTTGTTTCTTACACACAGCGACTAAAGCGCCACACTTTGCACAAGCAAGTTCCGTTGCCATACCAACAGATTGTGGTCGTAGGTATAACAGTTCTCACCAAACCAAACAGACGCATATCACTTGAAGTTCCACACGGTCTTTTTCTATTGATTTTACCTTAAGTTGTTTCACAGTTTGTTTTCCTCAGGTAAGCTCGAAATATCCCAAAAGCACTCCATAACCATGAAACAAAAATGGGGGTCACCGATTGCCCTGCTACGTCGGGCTGGCCTGCAGAGGAGGAGAGCGGGAGTTCAGGAAGGCGCGAGATACGAGGTGGTGAATCGAGAGTTTCCTAAGAGGGGTATAGAGAGAATCTGGAAACCCACGGAACGTTGTGGCAGTGTGTAAGTCAAAATCACTTTTACTGTTACTGCATAATGCAGGTTTACTACACATACGATTCATACTGAGACGTGTGGAAGCATTTAGAATGAAGTAGCTAAGCCTAATAAAACACTCACTTGCTCGAAAAATACTTATTTAATACACATTACAAACAGAACTTGCAGACTCTTAGAGTCAAAATCGAAGGTTGCGATCCTTGTAATATTACAAAGTGTAATATTACACTTTTCAGCTAGTTATCTTATCGTAAAAAAATCTTCCTTCCAAGACTATTGCTATATGCATGCTCATCGAAATGTTTCTATAAAAAATCATTCAATCGATGTATTTTTGTGAATTTCGTTTGATTTTAGGCATTTCTTTACCGTAGTCGCTAAAAAAGTAGCAGTATACCACTATATAAAGAGATAAAACACATCTGGATAACAATCATAGTCGCTGAAGAAGTGGTTGTATCCCAAAACCATAAACATATAAAATTAACATGGATAACACTCAGAGTTGCTGAGGAAATGGTTGTATCACACACTTTAAACATATAAAACTCACTTGGTTAACACTCATAATCGCTGAAAAAGTGGCTGTACTCCACACTTTAAAGGTATAAAATACACCTGGATAACACTCACAGTCGTTGAGGAAGGGGTTGTATCCCACACTTTAAACATATAAAACACACCTGGATAACACTCATAGTCGATGAAGAAGGGGTTGTATCCCACACTTTAAACATATAAAACACACCTGGATAACACTCATAGTCGCTGAAAAAATGGTTGTATCCCACACTTTAAACATATAAAACACACCAGGATAACACTGATACTCGAGGAAAAAGGGGCTGTATTACACACTTTAAAGATATAAAACACACCTATATAACACTCATAGTCGCTGAGAAGTAGCTGTATCCCACACTTTAAACGTATGAAACACATCTAAATAACACTCATATTCGCTGAAGAAGTGGCTGTATTCCACACTTTTAACATACAAAACATACCTGGATAACACTCATAGTCGCTGAGGAAATGGTTGTATTCCACACTTTAAACATATAAAACGCACTTGGTTAACACTCATAGTCGTTGAGGATGTGCTTGTATCCCACAATTTAAACATATAAAACACACTTGGGTAACACTCATAGTTGAGTATATGGTTGTATCCCACACCTTAAACATATAAAACACACTTGGATAACACTCATAGTCGCTGAGGTAGTGGTTGTATCCCACACTTCAAACATATAAAATACACTTGAAGAACATTCATAGTCGCTGAGGAAGTGGTTGTATCCCACACTTTAAACATATAAAACACACTTGGTTAACACTCATAGTCGCTGAGGAAATGGTTGTATCCCACTCTTTAAACGTATAAAACACACCAGGATAACTCTCATACTCGCAGAAGAAGTGGTTCTATTCCACACTTTAAACGTATAAAACACACCTGGAGAACACACATAGTCGCTAAAGTAGTAGTTGTATTCCACACTTTAAACATATAAAACACACCAGGATAATACTCATAGTTGCTACGGAATTGGTTGTATTCCACTCTTTAAACATATAAAATACACTTGGTTAACACTCATAGTTGAGTAAGTGGTTGTATTCCAGACTATAAACATATAAAACACACCAGGATAACACTCATACTCGCTGAAGAAATGGCTGTATTCCACACATCAAATATATAAAACACACCTGGATAACACTCACAGTGGTTGAGGAAGTGGTTATATCGCACAATGTAAACATATAAAACACACCAAGATAACACTTATACTCTCTAAAGAAGAGGCTGGATTTCACACTTTAAGATATAAAATATTCCTGGAGACACCAATAGTCGCTGAGAAGTGGCTTTTTGCCACACGTTAAAGATATAAAACACACCTGGATAACACTGATAGTCGCTGAGGAAGTTGTTCTATCCTACACTTTAAATGTATAAAACACACCCGGATAAAACTCATACTCACTAAAGAAGTGGGTGTATTTCACACTTTAAAGATATAAATCACACCTGGAGACACCAATAGTCGCTGAGAAGTGGCAGTATCACACACTTTAAACGCATAAAACACACCTGGATAACACTCATAGTTGCTGTGGAAGTGGTTGCATAACACACTTTAAACATATAAAACACATCTGTATAACACTGATAGTAGCTCAAAAAGTGGTTGTTTCCCACAGTTTAAACATATAAATACACTTGGTTAACACTCATAGTTGAGTAAGTGTTTGTATCCCACACTTTAAAAACATAAAACATACCTGGATAACACTTATAGTGTCAGAGGTAGTGGTTGTATCCCACACTTTAAGCCTATAAAAGACACTTGGATAAATCTCTTAGGTGCTGAAGTAGTGGTTGTATTCCACACTTTAAATATATAAAACACATCTCGATAACACTCATAGTCGTTGAGGAAGTGGTTGTATTGCACAATTTAAACATATAAAACACATCTGGATAACATTCATAGTCTCTAAAGGAGTGGCTGTATCTCACACATTAAACATATAAAACACATCTGGATAACACTCATAGTCGTTGAGGAAGTGGTTGTATCGCACACTTTAATCATATAAAACACACCTGGATAACACTCATACTTGCTGAAGAAGTGGTTGTATCACACACTTTAAACATATAAAACACATCTGGATAACATTCATAGTCTCTAAAGGAGTGGCTGTATCTCACACATTAAACATATAAAACACATCTGGATAACACTCATAGTCGTTGAGGAAGTGGTTGTATCGCACACTTTAAACATATAAAACACACCTGGATAACACTCATAGTTGCTGAAAAAGTAGTTGTATCCCACATTTCAAACATATAAAACACACCTTGAAAACACTCACACTCGCTAAAAATGTGGCTGTATTCAACACTTTAAAGATAGAAAATACACTTGGATAATACTCACAGACGATGAGGAAGTGGTTGTATCCCACACCTTAAGCCTATAAAACACACCTAGAAAACACTCATACACGCTGAAGAAGTGGCTGTATTTCACACTTTAAAGATTAAAAACTCACCTGGAGACACCAATAGTCGCTGAGAAGTGGCTGTATCCCACAAATTAAACATATAAAACAGACCTGGATAACACTCATAGTTGTTGAGGAAGTGGTTGTATTGCACAATTTAAACATATAAAACACATATGTATAACACAAATAATCGCTGAGAAAGTTTCTGTATCCCACATTTTAAACAATAAACACATCTGTATAACACATACAGTCGCTGAGGAAGAAGTTGTATCCCACACTTTAAACATATAGAAGACACCTGGATAACACTCATATTAGTTGAGGAAGTGGTTGTTTTCCACACTATAAACATATAAAAGACACCTGGATAACACTCATATTCGTTGAGGAAGTGGTTGTATCTCACACTTTAAACATATAAAACACAACTTGATAACATCAATAGTCGCTGAGAAGTGGCTGTATCCCACACTTTAAACATATAAAACACACTTGGTTATCACTCATAGTCGCTGAGGAAATGGTTGTTTCCCACACTTTAAACACATAAAACACATCTGGATAGCACTTATAGTCGCAATGGTAGTGGTTGTATTTCACACTTTAAAGATATAAAACACACCTGGAGACACCAATAGTCGATGAGAAGTGGCTGTATTCCACACTTTAAACGAATTAAACACACCAGGGTAACATTCATATTCGAAGTAGGAAGTGGTTGTATCTCACACTTTAAACTTATAAAACACACCTAGATAACATACATAGTGGCTGTGGAAGTGGTTGCATAACACATTTTAAACATATAAAACACATCTGTATAATACTCATAGTCGCTGAGGTAGTGGTAGTATTCCACACTTTAAACATATAAAACACACATGGATAACACTCATACTTACTGATGAAGTGGTTGTATCACACACTTTAAACATATAAAACACATCTGGATAACACTCATACTGCTGATGAAGTGGTTGTATCCCAACACCTTAAACATATAAAACACCTGGATAACATTCATAGTCGTTAAGAAGTTGCTGTATCCCACACATTAAACATATAAAACACACTTGGATAACACTCTTACTAGCTGAGAAAGTGGCTGTATTTCACACATTAAACATATAAAACACACTTGAATAACACTCATAGTTGATAAGGAAGTGGTTGTATTGCACACTTTAAACTTATAAAACACACCTGTATAACACTCATAGTTGCTGCGAAGTAGTTGTATACCAAACTTTAAACATATATAACACACCTTGATAACACTCATTGTCGGAGAAAAAGTGGCTGTATCCCACACTTTAAACGTATAAAACACACCAAAATAACACTGATACTCGCTGAAGAAGTGTTTGTTTCACTCATTTTAAACATATGAAACACACCAAGATAACACTTATACTCTATAAAGAAGTGGTTTATTTCACACTTTAAAGATATAAAACATTCCTGGAGACACCAATAGTCGCTGAGAAAGTTGTTCTATCCTACACTTTAAATGTATAAAACACACCAGGATAAAACTCATACTCGTTGAAGAAGTGGTTGTATCCCACACTTTAAACTTATAAAACACACCTGGATAACACTCATAGTTGCTGTGGAAGTGGTTGCATAACACACTTTAAACATATAAAACACATCTGTATAACACTGATAGTCGCTCAAAAAGTGGTTGTTTCCCACAGTTTAAACATATAAATACACTTGGTTAACACTCATAGTTGAGTAAGTGTTTGTATCCCACACTTTAAAAACATAAAACATACCTGGATAACACTTATAGTGTCAGAGGTAGTGGTTGTATCCCACACTTTAAGCCTATAAAAGACACCTGGATAAATCTCTTAGGTGCTGAAGTAGTGGTTGTATTCCACACTTTAAATATACGAAACACATCTCGATAACACTCATAGTCGTTGAGGAAGTGGTTGTATTGCACAATTTAAACATATAAAACACATCTGGATAACATTCATAGTCTCTAAAGGAGTGGCTGTATCTCACACATTAAACATATAAAACACATCTGTATAACACATACAGTCGCTGAGGAAGAAGTTGTATCCCACACTTTAAACATATAGAAGACACCTGGATAACACTCATATTAGTTGAGGAAGTGGTTGTTTTCCACACTATAAACATATAAAAGACACCTGGATAACACTCATATTCGTTGAGGAAGTGGTTGTATCTCACACTTTAAACATATAAAACACAACTTGATAACATCAATAGTCGCTGAGAAGTGGCTGTATCCCACACTTTAAACATATAAAACACACTTGGTTATCACTCATAGTCGCTGAGGAAATGGTTGTTTCCCACACTTTAAACACATAAAACACATCTGGATAGCACTTATAGTCGCAATGGTAGTGGTTGTATTTCACACTTTAAAGATATAAAACACACCTGGAGACACCAATAGTCGATGAGAAGTGGCTGTATTCCACACTTTAAACGAATTAAACACACCAGGGTAACATTCATATTCGAAGTAGGAAGTGGTTGTATCTCACACTTTAAACTTATAAAACACACCTAGATAACATACATAGTGGCTGTGGAAGTGGTTGCATAACACATTTTAAACATATAAAACACATCTGTATAATACTCATAGTCGCTGAGGTAGTGGTAGTATTCCACACTTTAAACATATAAAACACACATGGATAACACTCATACTTACTGATGAAGTGGTTGTATCACACACTTTAAACATATAAAACACATCTGGATAACACTCATACTCGCTGATGAAGTGGTTGTATCCCAACACCTTAAACATATAAAACACCTGGATAACATTCATAGTCGTTAAGAAGTTGCTGTATCCCACACATTAAACATATAAAACACACTTGGATAACACTCTTACTAGCTGAGAAAGTGGCTGTATTTCACACATTAAACATATAAAACACACTTGAATAACACTCATAGTTGATAAGGAAGTGGTTGTATTGCACACTTTAAACTTATAAAACACACCTGTATAACACTCATAGTTGCTGCGGAAGTAGTTGTATACCAAACTTTAAACATATATAACACACCTTGATAACACTCATTGTCGGAGAAAAAGTGGCTGTATCCCACACTTTAAACGTATAAAACACACCAAAATAACACTGATACTCGCTGAAGAAGTGTTTGTTTCACTCATTTTAAACATATGAAACACACCAAGATAACACTTATACTCTATAAAGAAGTGGTTTATTTCACACTTTAAAGATATAAAACATTCCTGGAGACACCAATAGTCGCTGAGAAAGTTGTTCTATCCTACACTTTAAATGTATAAAACACACCAGGATAAAACTCATACTCGTTGAAGAAGTGGTTGTATCCCACACTTTAAACTTATAAAACACACCTGGATAACACTCATAGTTGCTGTGGAAGTGGTTGCATAACACACTTTAAACATATAAAACACATCTGTATAACACTGATAGTCGCTCAAAAAGTGGTTGTTTCCCACAGTTTAAACATATAAATACACTTGGTTAACACTCATAGTTGAGTAAGTGTTTGTATCCCACACTTTAAAACATATAAAACATACCTGGATAACACTTATAGTGTCAGAGGTAGTGGTTGTATCCCACACTTTAAGCCTATAAAAGACACCTGGATAAATCTCTTAGGTGCTGAAGTAGTGGTTGTATTCCACACTTTAAATATACGAAACACATCTCGATAACACTCATAGTCGTTGAGGAAGTGGTTGTATTGCACAATTTAAACATATAAAACACATCTGGATAACATTCATAGTCTCTAAAGGAGTGGCTGTATCTCACACATTAAACATATAAAACACATCTGGATAACACTCATAGTCGTTGAGGAAGTGGTTGTATCGCACACTTTAATCATATAAAACACACCTGGATAACACTCATAGTTGCTGAAAAGTAGTTGTATCCCACACTTCAAACATATAGAACACACCTTGAAAACACTCACACTCGCTGAGGTAGTGGTTGTATCCCACACTTTAAACATATAAAACACACATGGATAACACTCATACTTGCTGAAGAAGTGGTTGTATCACACACTTTAAACATATAAAACACATCTGGATAACATTCATAGTCTCTAAAGGAGTGGCTGTATCTCACACATTAAACATATAAAACACATCTGGATAACACTCATAGTCGTTGAGGAAGTGGTTGTATCGCACACTTTAAACATATAAAACACACCTGGATAACACTCATAGTTGCTGAAAAGTAGTTGTATCCCACATCTCAAACATATAAAACACACCTTGAAAACACTCACACTCGCTAAAAATGTGGCTGTATTCAACACTTTAAAGATAGATAATACACTGGATAATACTCACAGACGATGAGGAAGTGGTTGTATCCCACACTTAAGCCTATAAAACACACCTAGAAAACACTCATACACGCTGAAGAAGTGGCTGTATTTCACACTTTAAAGATTAAAACTCACCTGGAGACACCAATAGTCGCTGAGAAGTGGCTGTATCCCACAAATTAAACATATAAAACAGACCTGGATAACACTCATAGTTGTTGAGGAAGTGGTTGTATTGCACAATTTAAACATATAAAACACATATGTATAACACAAATAATCGCTGAGAAAGTTTCTGTATCCCACATTTTAAACAATAAACACATCTGTATAACACATACAGTCGCTGAGGAAGAAGTTGTATCCCACACTTTAAACATATAGAAGACACCTGGATAACACTCATATTAGTTGAGGAAGTGGTTGTTTTCCACACTATAAACATATAAAAGACACCTGGATAACACTCATATTCGTTGAGGAAGTGGTTGTATCTCACACTTTAAACATATAAAACACAACTTGATAACATCAATAGTCGCTGAGAAGTGGCTGTATCCCACACTTTAAACATATAAAACACACTTGGTTATCACTCATAGTCGCTGAGGAAATGGTTGTTTCCCACACTTTAAACACATAAAACACATCTGGATAGCACTTATAGTCGCAATGGTAGTGGTTGTATTTCACACTTTAAAGATATAAAACACACCTGGAGACACCAATAGTCGATGAGAAGTGGCTGTATTCCACACTTTAAACGAATTAAACACACCAGGGTAACATTCATATTCGAAGTAGGAAGTGGTTGTATCTCACACTTTAAACTTATAAAACACACCTAGATAACATACATAGTGGCTGTGGAAGTGGTTGCATAACACATTTTAAACATATAAAACACATCTGTATAATACTCATAGTCGCTGAGGTAGTGGTAGTATTCCACTCTTTAAACATATAAAACACACATGGATAACACTCATACTTACTGATGAAGTGGTTGTATCACACACTTTAAA
Source organism: Tachypleus tridentatus (assembly GCF_004210375.1). Taxonomy (NCBI): domain Eukaryota; kingdom Metazoa; phylum Arthropoda; class Merostomata; order Xiphosura; family Limulidae; genus Tachypleus; species Tachypleus tridentatus. Next base: position 28,090,556 of record NC_134837.1, on the reverse strand, counting down.
CATATAAAACACATCTGGATAACACTCATACTCGCTGATGAAGTGGTTGTATCCCAACACCTTAAACATATAAAACACCTGGATAACATTCATAGTCGTTAAGGAGTTGCTGTATCCCACACATTAAACATATAAAACACACTTGGATAACACTCTTACTAGCTGAGAAAGTGGCTGTATTTCACACATTAAACATATAAAACACACTTGAATAACACTCATAGTTGATAAGGAAGTGGTTGTATACCACACTTTAAACATATATAAACACACCTTGATAACACTCATTGTCGGAGAAAAAAGTGGCTGTATCCCACACTTTAAACGTATAAAACACACCAAAATAACACTGATACTCGCTGAAGAAGTGTTTGTTTCACTCATTTTAAACATATAAAACACACCAAGATAACACTTATACTCTATAAAGAAGTGGTTTATTTCACACTTTAAAGATATAAAACATTCCTGGAGACACCAATAGTCGCTGAGAAAGTTGTTCTATCCTACACTTTAAATGTATAAAACACACCAGGATAAAACTCATACTGTTGAAGAAGTGGTTGTATCCCAAACTTTAAACATATAAAACACACTTGGTTATCACTTATATTCGCTGAGGAAATGGTTGTATCCCACACTTTAGACACATAAAACACATATGGATAACACTTACAATCGCAAAAGGTAGTGGTTGTATTCCACACTTTAAACTTATAAAACACATCTGGATAACACTCATAGTTGCTACGGAAGTGGTTGCATAACACACTTTAAACATATAAAACACATCTGTATAATAATGAGAGTCGCTGAGGTAGTGGTTGTATCACACACTTTAAACATATAAAACACATCTGGATAATCTTCATAGTCGCTAAAATAGTGGCTATATACCACACATTAAACATATAAAACAGATCTGGATAACAGTCATAGTCGTTGAGGAAGTTGTTGTATCCCACACCTTAATGATATAAAAGACACCCGGATAACACTCATAGTTGCTGAAAAAGTAGTTGTATCCCACACTTCTAACATTTAGAACACACCTTGATAACACTCATACTCTCTGAAAAAAGTGGCTGTATTCCACACTTTAAAGATATAAAGCACACCTGGAAAACACTTATACACGCTGAAAAAGTGGCTTTGTTCCACTCTCTAAACATATATCATACACCTGGATAACACTCATATTCGCGGAGAACTGACTGTCTCCCACTCTTTAAACATATGAAATACACCTTGATAACATTTAGAGTCTCTGAAATAGTGGTTGTATTTTAAACTTTAAACGTATAAAACACACCTGGATACCATTCATAGTCGCTGGCAAAATTGTTGTTTCCCAATTTTAATGATATAAAACACATCTGGATAACACTTATAGTCGTTGAGGAAGTGTTTGCATCGCACAATATAAACATATACAACACACCTGGATAACACTCATAGTTGCTGTAGAAGTGGTTGTGTCCCACACTTTAAACATATAAAATACACTTGGTTAATACTCATAGTTGAGTAATTGGTTGTATCCCACACTTTAAACACATAAAATATACCTGGATAAAGCTCATAGTCTTTGAGGTAGTGGTTGTATTCCACATTTTAAACATGTAAAACACAATATGATAGCATTTATAATCGCTGAGAAAGTGGTTGTTCCCCACACTTTAAACGTATAAAACACACCTGGAGAACACACACATAGTCGCTAAAGTAGTTGTTGTATTCCCACTTTAAACATATAAAACTCACGAGGATAACACTCATACTGCTGAAGAAGAGGCTGTATTTCACACTTTAAAAAAATTAAAAACTGACATGGAGACACCAATAGTCGCTGAGAAGTGGCTGTATCCCACACATTAAACATATAAAGCACACCTGGATAACACTTATAGTCGCTGAGGAAGAAGTTGTATCCCACACTTTAAACATATAAAAGACACCTGGATAACACTCATATTAGTTGAGGAAGTGGTTGTATCCCACACTTTAAACATATAAAACACACCTTAGTAACATTCATAGTCGGAGAAGAAGTGGCTGTATCCCACACTTTAAACGTATAAAACAAACAGGATAACACTCATATTCGCTGAAGAAGTGGTGGTATCCACACTTTAAACATATAAAACACACCAAACTAACACTCATACTCTCTAAAGAAGTGGTATATTTCACACTTTAAAGATATAAAACATTCCTTGAGACACCAATAGTCTCTGAGAAGTGGCTTTATCCCACACTTTAAATGTATAAAACACACCTGGATAACACTCATACTCGTTGAAGAAGTGGTTGTATCCCACACTTTAAACATATAAAACACACCTGGATAACACTCATACTCGCTAATGAAGTGGTTGTTTCCCAACACCTCAAACATATAAAACACCTGGATAACACTTCATAGTCGCTAAAGGAGTGGCTGTATCCCACACATCAAAACATATAAAACACACTTAAATAACACTCATACTGCTGAAGAAGTGGCTGTATTTCACACTTTAAATATAAAAAACACACATGGAGACACCAATAGTCGCTGAGAAGTGGATATATCACATACATTAAACATATAAAATACACCTGGATAACACTCATAGCTGCTGCGGAAGTAGATGTATCCCACACTTTAAACATATAAAACACAATGTAGATAACACACATAGTGTCTGCTGGAAGTGGTTGCCTAACACACTTTAAACATATAAAACACATCTGTATAATACTCATACTCGCTGATGAAGTGGTTGTATCCCAAAACCTAAAACATTTAAAACACATGGATAACATTCATAGTCGCTAAGGAGTGGCTGTATCCCACACATTAAACATATAAAACACTCTTGATAACACTCATACTCTGCTGAAGAAGTGGCTGTATTTCGCACATTAAACATATAAAACACACATGGATAACACTCATAGTTGTTGAGGAAGTGGTTGTATCGCACACTTTAAACTTATAAATCACACCTGGAAAACACTCACAGTTGCTGCGGGAAGTAGTTGTATACCACACTTTAAACATATAAAACACACCTGATAACATTCATATTTGTTGAGGAAGTGGTTGTATCCCACACTTTAAACATATAAAACACACCTTGGTAACATTCATAGTCGGAGAAGAATGGCTGTATCAAACACTTTAAACGTATAAAACACAACAGGATAACACTCATAGTCGCTAAAAAAGTGGTTGCATCTCACACCTTAAACATATGAAACACACTTGGTTAATACTCATAGTTAAAAAAGTGGTTGTATCTCACACATTAAACATATAAAATACACATGGATAACACTCATAGTTGCCACGGAAGTGGTTGCATAACACACTTTAAACATATAAAACACATCTGTATAACACTCATACTCGCTGAAAAGGTGGCTGTATTCCACACTTTAAACATATAAAACACACTTGATAACACTCACAGGCGCTGAGAAGAGGCTGTATCCCACACTTTAAACATATAAAACACATCTGTATAAAACTCAGAGTCGCTGAGGTAGTGGTTGAATCCCACACTTTAAACATATAAAACACACATGGATAATACTCATAGTCGCTGAGGAAATGGTTGTATCCCACACTTTAAACACATAAAACTCACTTGGTTAACACTTATAGTCGCTGAAAAGTGGTCGCATCTCACACCTTAAACATATGAAACACACTTGGTTAACACTCATAGTTAAAAAAGTGGTTGTATCTCACACACATTAAACATATACAACACACCTGGATAACTCTAATAGTTCCTGAAGAAGTGGAAGTGTCCTACACTTTAAGCCTATAAATCGCACCTGGATAAAGCTCATAGTCGCTGAGGTAGTGGTTGTATCCCACACTTTAAACACATAAAATATACCTGGATAAAGTTCATAGTCTCTGAAATAGTTGTTGTATTCCACATTTTAAACATGTAAAACACATCATGATAAGCATTCATAATCGCTGAGAAAGTGGTTGTTCCACACACTTTAATCGTATAAAACACACCTGGAGAACACACATAGTCGCTGAAGAAATGGCTATATCCCACACTTTAAACGTATAAAACACAAACAGGATAACACTCATACTCGCTGAAGAAGTGGTTGTATCACTCAATTTAAACATATAAAACACACCAAGATAACACTTATACTCTCTAAAGAAGTGGCTCTATTTCACACTTTAAAGATATAAAAAACATTCCTGGAGATACCAATTGTCACTGAAAAGTGGCTGTATCTTACACGTTAAACATATAAAACACACCTGGATAACACTCATAGTCGCTGAGAAAGTGGTTGTATCCTACACTTTAAATGTATAAAACACACTAGTAAACACTCATACTCGTTGAAGAAGTGGTTGTATCCCACACTTTAAACATATAAAACACACTTGGTTATCACACATAGTCGCTGAGGAAATGGTTGTATCCCACACTTTAAACACATAAAACACACCTGGATAGCACTTATAGTCGCAAAGGTAGTGGTTGTATTTCACACTTTAAAGATATAAAACACACCTGGAGACACCAATAGTCGATGAGAAGTGGTTGTATCCCACACTTTAAACAATTAAACACACCAAAGTAACATTCATACTCGAAGTAGGAAGTGGTTGTATCTCACACTTTAAACTTATAAAACACACCTAGATAACATACATAGTGGCTGTGGAAGTCGTTGCATAACACACTTTAAAGATATAAAACACATGTGTATAATACTCATAGTCGCTGTGGTAGTGGTTGTATCCCACACTTTAAACATATAAAACACACATGGATAATACTCATACTCGCTGATGAAGTGGTTGTATCCCAACACCTAAAACATATAAAACACCTGGATAACATTCATAGTCGTTAAGGTGGTTGTATCCCACACATTAAACATATAAAACACACTTGGATAACACTCTTACTAGCTGAAATAGTGGCTGTATTTCACACATTAAACATATAAAACACACTTGAATAACACTCATAGTTGTTGAGGAAATGGTCCCACACTTAAAACACATAAAACACACTTGGTTAACACTTTTCTTATAGTCGCTGAAAAAGTGGTTGTATCTCACACCTTAAACATATAAAACACACTTGGATAATACTCATAGTTAAAAAAAGTGGTTGTATCCCACACTTTAAACATATACAACACACCTGGATAACTCTAATAGTCCTGGAAGAAGTGGAAGTATCCCACACTTTAAACCTATAAAACACACCTGGATAACACTCATAGTCGCTGAGGAAGTGGTTGTATCCCACACTTTAAACACATAAA